>NC_056727.1:0-180728 GCF_019279795.1 Protopterus annectens | reverse complement strand
GAACACAGGTTGTAAATGCAGGCTGTTATTAAACAGGTCAGATATTTTTATGGAAAGGGCAGTCCCTCAGAACAAACAGGTTTCCAGCAAAATTAAATGCAGGGCCCTTTTTTGTTATTAAAAAAAAGGTCAAAAAATTTAAAAAAAATTTTTGGAAGTGGAATCCTTGCAGAGTTTTTTTTTTTTTTTTTTTTTTACACCAGAAGGAAAACAGTTTCAACAGAGATCTAATCAACAATTAATAAACTCTATAACCAAAAAAAATATACCCAACTCTTTATATTTAGTATGGAAGGCAGTCTCTCAGAACACAGGTTCCAGCAATCAAATGTAGGCTGTAACTAACAGGTCAAATTTTATGCAAGTGATCCTTGAGTTAGATTACACACATGCTGTAAAAAACAGCTATACCAACAGAAGACACGGCAGAAAATTGGGGGGGGGGGTGGAAAACAGTTTCAACAGAGATCTAAGCAACAACGAACAGTACAAACTCTAAAATGAAAAAAATATACTCAGCTATGTATATTTGCAGATCAGTTTCTCATAACAGGGAGACAACAGTTTCAACAGAGATCTAAGCAACAATTAAAAAACTCTATAACCAAAAAATATATAGTCAGATCTGTATATTTGCAGATAGTCTGGAAGGCAGTCTCTCAGAACACAGATTCCAGCAATTAAATGCAGGCTGTTACTTCCAGGTCAAATTTTATGCAAGTGATCCTTGAGTTAGATAACACAGAAGCTGTAAAAAAACAGTTATACAAACAGAAGACACGGCAGAAAATGGAGGGGGTGGGGAAAACATCTTCAACAGAGATCTAAGCAACAACTAACAGTACAAACTCTAAAACCAAAAAAATATACTCAGCACTGTATATTTGCTGATCAGTCTCTCAGAACAGGGAGACAACAGTCTCAACAGAGATCTAACAAACAATTAACAAACTCTATAACCAAAAAAAATATACTCAGCTGTGTATATTTGCAGATAGTCTGGAAGGCAGTCTCTCAGAACACAGGTTCCAGCAATTAAATGCAGGCTGTTACTAACAGGTCAAATGTTATGCAAGTGATCCTTGAGTTAGATAACACACAAGCTGTAACAAACAGTTATACAAACTGAAGACACAGCAGAAAATAGAGGGGGTGGGGAAAACATTTCAACAGATATCTAAGCAACAACTAACAGTATAGACTCAAAAACCAAACAAATATACTCAGATCTGTATATTTGCAGATCAGTCTCTCAGAACATGGAGACTTTCAACAGAGATCTAAGCAACAATTAACAAAACTTTATAACCAAAAAAAAATATTCTCAGCTCTGTATATTTGCAGATAGTCTGGAAGGCAGTCTCTCAGAACACAGGTTCCAGCAATTAAATGCAGGCTGTTACTACCAGGTCAAATTTTATGCAAGTGATCCTTGAGTTAGATAACACACAAGCTGTAAAAAACTGTTATACCAACAGAAGACATGGGAAAAAATAGGGGTGGAGGTAGGGAAAACAGTTTCAACAGAGATCTAAGCAACAACTAACAGTACAACCTCTAAAACCAAAAAAATATATATACTCAGCTCTGTCTATTTGCAGATCAGTCTCTCAAAACAGGGAGACAACTGTTTCAACAGAGATCTAACCAACAATTAACAAACTCTATAACAAAAAAACTATATACTCAGCTCTGTATATTTGCAAATAGTCTGGAAGGCAGTCCCTCAGAACACAAGTTCCAGCAATTAAATGCAGGCTGTTACTAACAGGTCAAATTTTATGCAAGTGATCCTTGAGTTAGATAACACACAAGCTGTAAAAAACAGTTATACCAACTGAAGACACAGCAGAAAATGAGGGAGCGGGCAGTTTCAACAGAGATCTAAGCAACAACTAACAGTACACACTCTAAAACCAAAAACAAATATGCTCAGCTCTGTATATTTGCAGATCAGTCTCTCAGAACAGGGATACAACAGTTTCAGGAGAGATCTAAGCAAGAATTAATAAACTCAATAATCAAAAACAATATACTCAATTCTTTATATTTTCAGATAGTATGGAAGGCAGTCTCTCAGAACACAGGTTCCAGCAATCAAATAAGGCTGTTACTAACAGGTCAAATTTTATGCAAGTGATCTTTGAGTTTGATAACACAAAGGCTGTAAACACCAGTTACACCAATTGAAGACACGGCAGAAAATAGGGGGGGGGGTCAATTTCAACATAGTTTTAAGCAACAACTAACAGTACAAACTCTAAAACCAGAAAATATACTCAGCTCTGTATATTTGCAGATAGTCTGGAAGGCAGTCTCTCAGAACACAGGTTCCAGCAATTAAATGCAGGCTGTTACTAACAGGTCAAATTTTATGCAAGTGATCCTTGAGTTAGATAACACACAAGCTGTAAAAACAGTTATACCAACAGAAGACACGGCAGAAAATAGGGTTGGGGGTAGGGAAAACAGTTTCAACAGAGATCTAAGCAACAACTAACAATACAAACTCGAAAACCAAAAAAATATACTCAGCTCTGTATATTTGCAGATCAGTCTCTCAGAACAGGGAGACAAAAGTTTCAAAAGAGATCTAAGCAACAATTAACAAACTCTATAATAAAAAAATATATACTCAGCTCCGTATATTTGTGGATAGTCTGGAAGGCAGTCTCTCAGAACACAGGTTCCAGCAAATAAATGCAGGCTGCTACTAACAGGTCAAATTTTATGTAAGTGATCCTTGAGTTAGATAACACACAAGCTGTAAAAGCCAGTTATACCAACAGAAAACATGACAGAAAAAAGAGGGGTGGGGAAAATAGTTTCAACAGAGATCTAAGCAACAACTAACAGTACAAACTCTAAAACCAAAAAATATACTCAGCTCTGTATATTTGCAGATCAGTCTCTCAGAAAAGGGAGACAGTTTCAACAGAGATCTAAGCAACAATTAACAAACTCTATAACCAAAAAAGTATACTCAGCTCTGTATATTTGCAGATGGTCAGGAAGACAGTCTTTCAGAACACAGGTTCCAGTAATTAAATGCAGGCTGTTACTAACAGGTCAATTTTTCTGCAAATGATTCTTGAGTTAGATTACACACAAGCTGTAAAAAACAGTTATAGCAACAGAAGACATGACAGAAAATTGGGGGGGGCAGTTTCAACAGAGATCTAAGCAACAACTAACAGTACAAACTCTAAAACCAAAAATATATATATATACTCAGCTCTGTCTATTTGCAGATCAGTCTCTCAAAACAGGGAGACAACTGTTTCAACAGAGATCTAACGAACAATTAACAAACTCTTTAACAAACAAACTATATACTCAGCTCTGTATATTTGCAAATAGTCTGGAAGGCAGTCCCTCAGAACACAGGTTCCAGCAATTAAATGCAGGCTGTTACTAACAGGTCAAATTTTATGCAAGTGATCCTTGAGTTAGATAACACACAAGCTGTAAAAAACAGTTATACCAACTGAAGACACAGCAGAAAATGGGAGGGGGCAGTTTCAACAGAGATCTAAGCAACAACTAACAGTACACACTCTAAAACCAAAAAAAAATGCTCAACTCTGTATATTTGCAGATCAGTCTCTCAGAACAGGGAGACAACAGTTTCAGGAGAGATCTAAGCAAGAATTAAACTCTATAATTAAAAAAATATATACTCAGCTCTGTATATTTGCAGATAGTCTGGAAGGCAGTCTCTCAGAACACAGGTTCCAGCAATTAAATGCAGGCTGTTACTAACAGGTCAAATTTTATGCAAGTGATCTTTGAGTTTGATAACACAAAAGCTGTAAACACCAGTTATACCAACTGAAGACAAGGCAGGAAATGGGGGTGCGGTGGGAGGGGACAGTTTCAACAGATCTCTAAGCAACAACTAACAGTGCAAACTCTAAAACCAAAATAAATACTCAGCTCTGTATATCTGCACATCAGTCACTCAGAATAGGGAGACAACAGTTTCAACAGAGATCTAAGCAACAATTAATAAACTCAATAACCAAAATATATACTCAATTCTTTATATTTGCAGATAGTATGGAAGGCAGTCTCTCAGAACACAGGTTCCAGCAATCAAATAAGGCTGTTACTAATAGGTCAAATTTTATGCAAGTGATCTTTGAGTTTGATAACACAAAAGCTGTAAACACCAGTTATACCAACTGAAGACATGGCAGAAAATGGGGGGGATTTCAACAGAGATTTAAGCAACAACTAACAGTACAAACTCTAAAACAAAAAAATATACTCAGCTCTGTATATTTGCAGATAGTCTGGAAGGCAGTCTCTCAGAACACAGGTTCCAGCAATTAAATGCAGGCTGTTACTAAAAGGTCAAATTTTATGTGAGTGATCCTTGAGTTAGATAACACACAAGCTGTAAAAAACAGTTATACCAACTGAAAACAAGGCAGAAAATGGGGGTGGGGTGGGGAAAATAGTTTCAACAGAGATCTAAGCAACAACTAACAGTACAAACTCTAAAACCAAAAAATATACTCAGCTCTGTATATTTGCAGATCAGTCTCTCAGAAAAGGGAGACAGTTTCAACAGAGATCTAAGCAACAATTAACAGACTCTATAACCAAAAAAATATACTCAAGCTCTGTATATTTGCAGATGGTCTGGAAGACAGTCTTTCAGAACACAGGTTCCAGTAATTAAATGCAGGCTGTTAGTAACAGGTCAATTTTATGCAAATGATCCTTGAGTTAGCTGTAAAATATAGTTATACCTACTGAAGACACGGCAGAAAATGGAGGGGGTGGGGAAAACAGTTTTAACACAGATCTAAGCAACAACTAACAGTACAAACTCTAAAACCAAAAAAATATACTCAGCTGTGTATATTTGCAGATCATTCTCTCAGAACAGGGAGACAACAGTTTCAACAGAGATCTAAGCAACAATTAACAAACTCTATAACCAAAAAAAAATACTCAGCTGTGTATATTTGCTGATAGTCTGGAAGGCAGTCTCTCAGAACATAGGCTCCAGCAATTAAATGCAGGCTGCTACTAACAGGTCAAATTTTGTGTAAGTGATCCTTGAGTCAGATAACACACCAGCTGTAAAAAACAGTTATACCAACAGAAGACACTGCAGAAAATGGGGGGGGGGGGTTCAACAGAGATCTAAGCAACAACTAACAGTGCTGTAAAACTATATATATATATATATATATATATATATATATATATATATATATACTCAGCTCTGTCTATTTGCAGATCAGTCTCTCAAAACAGGGAGACAACTGTTTCAACAGAGATATAGCCAACAATTAACAAACTCTATAACAAAAAATATATATACTCGGCTCTGTATATTTGCAGGTAGTCTGGAAGGCAGTCCCTCAGAACACAGGTTCCAGCAATTAAATGCAGGCTGTTACTAACAGGTATAATTTTATACAAATGATCCTTGAGTTAGCTGTAAAAACTGAAGACACGACAGAAAATGGGGGTGGGGGAGGAGGAAACAATTTCAACAGAGATCTAAGCAACAACTAACATTACAAACTCTAAAACCAAAAAAATATGCTCAGCTCTGCATATTTGCACATCAGACTCTCAGAACAGGGAGACAACAGTTTCAACAGAGATCTAAGCAACAATTAACAAACTCTATAACCAAAAAATATATAGTCAGCTCTGTATATTTGCTGATAGTCTGGAAGGCAGTCTCTCAGAACACAGGTTCCAGCAGTTAAATGCAGACTGTTACTAACAGGTCAAATTGTATGCAAGTGATCCTTGAGCTAGGTAACACACAAGCGGTAAAAACCAGTTATACCAACTGAAGATATGGCAGAAAATAGGGGGGGTGGGGAAAATAGTTTCAACAGAGATCTAGCCAAGAAACAGTACAAACTCTAAAACCGAAAAATATACTCAGCTCTGTATATTTGCAGATCAGTCTCTCAGAAAAGGGAGACAGTTTCAACAGAGATGGAACACAGGTTCCAGGAATTAAATGCAGGAAGTTGGTATAACTGGTTTTACATCCTGTGTGTTATCTGACCATCTCAAGAATTACTTGCAAAAAGTTAGACCCTCTTAGTAAAAAAGTCTGCATATCATTGCTGAAGCCTTCCTTTGTCCTGAAATAGTGCTCTTCAAACTACCTGGAGATATACAGTGCTGAGTATATTTTTCTGGCACTTCAGAGTTGTGTACTGGTAATTGTTGTTTGACTCATTTTATATCATTGCTGGCTGACTTCAGAGTTGTGCACTGTTATTTTTGCTTCACTGTGTAGATTTTCAGATCTCTGCTGAAGGTGTTCCCCCCCCCCCTTCCCCTATTTCTCTGTGTCTTAAGTTGGTATAACTGGTTTTACATCCTGTGTGTTATCTGACCATCTCAAGGATTACTTGCATAAAGTTAGACCCTCTTAGTAAAAAAGTCTGCATATCATTGCTGGAGCCTTCCTGTGTCCTGAAAGAGTGCTCTTCAAACTATCTGGAGATATACAGTATTGAGTATATTTTTCTGGCACTTCAGAGTTGTGTACTGGTAACTGTTGTTTGACTATTTTTATATCATTGCTGGCTGACTTCAGAGTTGTGCACTGTTATTTTTGCTTCACTGTATACTTTTTCAGATCTCTGCTGAAGGTGTTTTTCCCCCTCCCTCTATTTCCCTGTGTCTTAAGTTGGTATAACTTTTAGTTATGTACTCACCATAACTTTAGATGTTTGGGATCCATCTCGCCTACATTCTGTACTGATGGGCTCGAGCACCCTCGGCGACTCGGCACGCTATGCTATTGAGTGAAGCCTCTTATTGGCTGAGCTATTCTCTATCCCAGGATGCACCACCACTAATCCCCCAGATCTTGTTTGTCCGCATTCATGCACACACACATAACTTGTTTATATAACATTGCCAGATGTTTCAAGATGAAACAATAGAATTCGGACCGTCCGATCTCTTCTGATCTCCAAGGCAGGGGAAGGAGGGTGGGTTTTTGGAATTTAGCCGAGATGGATCCCAAACATCTAAAGTTATGGTGAGTACATAACTAAAAGATGTTATGTGATCCTATCTCTACATTCTGTACTGATGGGACAGCATCCTAGCACCTAAATCCTGGGTGGCTCACTGGAAAACACTCCTGAGCACTGTGGAACCAAATGAAGCTCGCCCGAGATGCCACATCCAATTTGTAGTGGGAAATGAAAGTGTCTGGGGAAGACCACGTAGCCGCAGCACAAATGTCACTAATGGCAAGCTTAGAATGGAATGCTATTGAAGTAGCCATAGCTCTTGTAGAGTGAGCTTTGACAGAGGTCGTAAGCTCTTTATTAGAAGAGGAATAAGGTTGACTAATACAGTCCCTGATCCATTTGGCAATAGTGACCTTTGTGACGGCTTTGCCCAATTTATTATCCGAAAAGGACACAAACAATTGATCTGTTTTCCTTGTTTGTTTGGTCCTGTCTAAATAAAAACACAATTGCCTGTGGACATCCAATGTGTGGAATATGTATTCCACTTTGTTTGAGTACTTTGGAAAGAAAACTGGAAGTTCTAATGACTGTTGTAGGCAAAAACTGGAACAAACTTTAGGGACAAAGGATGGATTAGGCCTGAGAGATACTCCATCTTTGTGAAAAACCAGGTACGGTGGTTTTACAGATAGAGCTTGAAGCTCTGAAACCCTTCTGGCAGAAGTAATCGCGACCAGAAAAGCAGTTTTCCAAGATAGAAATTTCAAATCACATGTTGCTGCCGGTTCGAAGGGGGAGGAGGTTAAGGCACGTAACACCACATCGAGATCCCATGGAGGAGCAGGATGAGAAATCGGCAGTCGTAAAAGCGCAGCACCTTTCATGAAGGTCTTACACAATCTGTTGCTCATTAAAGGTGGGTTTATAGATTCATGAAAATTGGAAATAGCTGCCAATTGGACCTTGATGGTAGAGACTGAAGAACCTTGATTGAATAGAGAAGTTAGAAATTTTAGGACTTCCGATACAGGAATAGTGATGGGATCCAGACCCCGGAATTGAGCCCAAATAGCAAATCTCTTCCATTTGCTAGTATACAATTTCTTAGTGGCAGACTTGTGGGCCGAAGATAAGATATGTATGACTTCCGGGTCTAAGGTATGATTCCTGACTATAGTCGGAAGAGGAGGAGCCAAGCTGTTAACTTCAAAGTGTGAAGGGACTGGTGGAGTAGTCCCGACTGATGAATTAATAGGTCTGGGATCTGATCCAGGAACCATGGACCGTCCAGTGCATATTTCCGAAGATAGGGGAACCATACCTGACGAGGCCAGTAAGGAGCAACTAAGATCATTTTGCTCCCCAAGTGAGACGCCTTTTGGATCACTCTGGGAAGGAGGGGAACTGGGGGGAAGGTGTATAGCAAGCCGGTGGGCCAAGGATGGGCTAGTGCGTCCATAGGGCTTCTCCCCCGGAGCTGGAGTGAGGGAGAAGAACTTTTTGCACTTCGCGTTCAGCGGGGTTGCGAAGAGGTCGCAACAAGGAATTCCCCATTTGCTGAAAATCTGAGTTGCCACTGTATTGTTCAGAGACCACTCGTGAGGAGAGAGGATAGTTCTGCTCAGTCTGTCGGCTATCACATTGGATTTGCCAGGGATATGAGTTGCTATCAGAAAATGTCTGGTCGCCACTGCCCATTCCCATACTCTCATGGCCTCTCTACAAAGAGGGTAGGATCTGGTTCCTCCCTGCTTGTTCAGGTACCAGACCACTGACATGTTGTCGGAGTGAACGGCAATCATGCCCTGAGGGAGGTAATCGTGGAGGGCTTGTAGAGATAGAAGCACCGCCCTCATTTCCAAAATGTTGATATGAAGAAGACTCTCTTCTGAATGCCATTTGCCTTGGACTGACCTGCCCAGGAAATGCCCCCCCCACCCCATCTGGGGTAGTCAAAGTGGCCATAGGAGGAGGTGGAACGAAGGGTCGACCCTGATCCAGATTGGAGGGCACCAGCCACCAGCGAAGGTCCCGTTTGCAGGTTTCCGTGATCCGTATGAGGTGACTGAGAGGGAGACCCTGAAAGGACCACTGTGTCGAAAGAAGCCACTGGAGAATTCTCATATGCAACCTTGCTAGGGGGACTAGAAGAACAGTGGCCGACATAGATCCCAATAGCTGCAGGACCATTCTGGCTGGAGCTTTGGATCTGAGAAGCAAGGCTCGAACTTGAGCCTGTATGGTTTGTATCCTTTCTGTAGGAAGATAGACCCGCATTCAGTTTGAGTCTATCTCTACTCCGATGAATCTTATGCGTTGAGATGGCAGCAACACAGACTTTGGCCAATTGAAGGTGATTCCAAGGGAAGTGCCCAGTGATATTGTGGCTTGTAGGTTCTGCAATAGTAGATGCCTGGAGGTGGCAGTTAGGAGCCAGTCGTCCAGATACGGAAACACCTGGAATCCTAGACTCCTCAGGTGAGCAGTCACGACCGCCAAACATTTGGTGAACACCCTGGGGGCTGTGGTGAGACCAAAGGGCAGCGCGCGGAACTGAAAATGACTGTCTCCTAGGCTGAAGCGCAAATGTCTCCTGGACGCCTGATCTACCATGATGTGGTAATAAGCGTCCTTGAGATCTATGGAGCACATCCAAACACCTTTCTCCAGCAGTGGGAGAATGGATTGTAGGGTGACCATTCGGAACTTGGACTTTTTGACTGAACGATTTAGAATGCTGAGATCCAAAATGGGCCTCAAGTCCCCGGTCTTTTTTGGCACCAAAAAGAATCTTGAGTAAGTCCCTAACCCGATCTGGTCTGCGGGGACCGGTTGGATGACTCCTTTTTGAAGCAGCTTTGAGACTTCTAAGGCTGCAATTTCCCGTTGACTGGGTGGCGGGTCCGGGATTTTCTTGGACGGAGGTGGGGAGTGAGAAAAGGGGATGGCGTAACCTCCGGCGATAATTCGAAGCACCCATCGGTCCTGAATGATACCTTCCCAGGCTTTTAGGTGCCTCGAAAAATGACCCCTGACTGGCTCCGGAGCTGCACAGTCGAGCAATCCCTCAGGGATTGTGAAAGGCTGAAGAGCCATGAAAGGACTCGCGGTCTCCAGTGTTGCGGGGGCCTCTGCTGCCTCTGGGACGGCGTCTTCCAGAAAAATTTCCCCCTCCTCTGCCTCTAGAAGGGGGATCGTCCTGCTGTGAGGGATAAGACTTCTGGGATCTATGGAACCACATTTTCCCTCCTCTTTTAGCCTTGGGATAAGGCCGAAAGGGAGTGGAAAATCGTGCCCCTACGGCAGTCAAAGTCTTACCTTCTTGCTCTTGGCGGTCAATGTGTCCTTTACCTTGGGTCCAAACAAAGAGGACCCATCAAAGGAGCGTCGGCAAAGGAAGACTTGAAGGCTTCCAAAATGACACAGGCGGAGCCAGGCTTGCCTCCGTAGAGCAATACCCGTACCCGCCGCTCTACTCGCCCCCCCTCGGCCGCATATGAAATGAGCCTCATGGACGAGTTTGATATCGATGACAGCGTAGCCAACTGAGAGCCAACCGTCTGGGCCAGCTGCTCAGGCAGGTTACCCAAGAGGGTATCTGAAAGCTCCTTGATCAGATCCCTCTGAAACCTGGTGAAGTGCGTTAAATAGTTCAGGGACCTTAAGGTAAAGGCCGCTGAACTGAAGGTGCGCTTCCCGTACCGATCCATGCTCCTAGACTCCTTATTAGGAGGATGGACGGACGTCGAAGCCTATGCTACATCTTGTTGGGTAGCAGATGCCACCACCAAGGCATCTACAGCCACACCTTTTGTCAAAAACTCCTTCTCTGGGGGTGCTGATAGGAACTTATTTGGGCGAGCAGGCACTGGTTCCACAGAGTCTGGATGTTCCCACGCCCTTCGACAGATCAAATCTAGGAGCTCGTCGAAGGGCGGAGACACCCAGGAGGCAGAGGGCTGAGCCCCGAAGGCCTTAAGGAACACCGACTCGTCAGCAGAAGGGGGTTTGGAATGCCAGCCGCCTCGTTGTTTGAGGGCTTCCAGGATGTCTGCAAAGGAGACATCATCTGAGGACGACTTAGGGGACCCCTCTGCATCATCAAGATCAGTGTCTGACGTGAGAGACTCATCGGGGGAGTCAACGTGCTTCCTCTTGCACGATCTTTTCCTTGGGGTTTCCTCTGAAGAAGCTTCAGAGGGACCTCCAGGAGGGCGGGGACCCCCAGTGGGGGTGACCTCAGGCCCCGGGGCTCCGCTGTCTAAGGACAGGGGGACTGCCAAAGACCCAGTCTCCGTATGTAGGGAAGGTGCTGGTGAGACCGTGGAGGTAGCCAAAGAAGATTTGGCTAACGCACTCCTCATGGCCCTGAAGGCCAGACCACCAGAATCCTGGGAAGGTCCAACCCCCGTGGCCACAACAGTAGACGGTACCCCCGCAGCCGACGCACCGAGAGGAAGGCTTGGAACTGAAAACATCAGTCCTGAAGCGTCCCCCCCCGAGGCCGACAGAGGAGGTCCGTGTACCGAACTCCGACTTGAGAGCCGGGGTTGGAGTAAGGGTCGGGGCCGACCCGAAAACCTCCATCGGCTCCACCAGCACCGGCTCCAACGGTGCCGAGGCTGTTGGAGGAGGAACCAGAGCTACAGGGTGGGCCATCGGCTCCGAAGCCAATAGTCTTAGGAGCACCCTGTCGATGTCCGATTCAGACATCTTGGAAGATCTAGATGAAACCGATCGGGGCCGAATCGACTTCTCCATCGGCTCCAAAGGACTGGGGGACCGGCTCCGAATGGACTCAACCAATATCGGTGCCGAGGGAGATCCCAAAACAATTTCCCTCGGTGCCGAGGAGGGCTTCGGCGCCGAAGGGGAAGAGTCTGATCCGGCAACCCTCATCGGCTCCAAAATCAGTGGAGCCGATGAAGGTGACCCGCCTCTCGAAGCCCCAGTCATCGGCTCCGAAACCAGAGGAGTCGAGACTGGGGGCATCGAGGCAGACCGTTCCGCCCTCGGCTCCGAAGTCCGTGGAGCCGATGGAGAAGCCTGCCTGGATTTCTTAGTAGTCGGTTCCTATGGGCTGGTCGGAGCCGACGCTTTCTTTTTCTTAGTTGGAGAGGATGAGGAAGATAAGGCCTCCTCGAAGGAGGGTTTAATCAGCCCTTTCAAGATTAATTTATTCTTCCTCTCTTGGAGGACCCTAGAGGAAAAGGCGTGACACACGCTGCAGGACTCCTGTAGGTGCTTGGCGCCTAAACAGTATATGCACGAGGAGTGATCATCAGTTATAGACATTTTATAACTGCACCTCGTGCACTTCTTGAACCCTGAGGGTCTATGTTCTTTAGACATAATGTCTCTGAAACAGTCACTATAACAGTAGTAAAGATCACTATGTAGTCAGAAAAGAACAGATTTTAAACAACAATAAAAGTTTTTTTTTTTTTTTTTTTTTTAACGATAAATCAAAATTACCACTACAATACAATTATCACAAACAGCAAAAAGGAGGGCCAAGAACCCTCTAACTCAAACAGGTACTTGACCTCCTTAAAAAAATAGAAACTGCTAATGAATAGGGGAAGGCCCCTCTAACTTAAACGGGAAACCTTTCCCTAAACAAACACACAAATTTACCACAAAAAAATATCAAAAAACACTCGTACAACAACAATAGCTGTTAAAACAGCTTTTGGGTAAGAACAGAGAATTTCCTGACAGGAAAACTTTAGAAAAAAGCAGCACTTAGCTCAGCCAAGTTTGAGACCACGTCCTAGCTTGTAAGCGGCAAACGAGATCTGGGGGATTAGTGGTGGTGCATCCTGGGATAGAGAATAGCTCAGCCAATAAGAGGCTTCGCTCTATAGCATAGTGTGCCGAGTCGGAGCCGAGGGTCGGCTCCGAGCCCATCAGTACAGAATGTAGGCGAGATAGGATCACATAACATCTGGTTTTACATCCTGTGTATCTGACCATCTCAAGGATTACTTGCATAAAGTTAGACCTTCTTAGTAAAAAAAGTCTGCATTTCATTGCTGGAGCCTTCTTGTGACCTGAAAGTGCTCTTCAAACTATATGGAGATGTACACTGCTGAGTATATTTTTTTGGCACTTCAGAGTTGTGTACTGGTAATTGTTATTTGACTAATTTTATATCACTGCTGGCTGACTTCAGAGTTGTGCACTGTTATTTTTGCTTCACTGTATAGTTTTTCAGACCTCTGCTGAATGTGTTTTCCCCCTCCCCTTATTTCTCTGTGTCTTAAGTTGGAATAACTGGTTTTACAACCTGTGTGTTATCTGACCATATCAAGGATTACTTGCATAAAGTTAGACCCTCTTAGTAAAAAAGTCTGCATATCATTGCTGGAGCCTTCCTGTGTCCTGAAAGAATGATCTTCAAACTATCTGGAGATATACAGTGCTGAGTATATTTTTCTGGCACTTCAAAGTTGTGTACTGGTAATTGTTGTTTGACTAATTTTATATCATTGCTGGCTGACGTCAGAGTTGTGCACTGTTATTTTTGCTTCACTGTATAGTTTTAAAGATCTCTGCTGAAGGCGTTTTCCCCCCGTCCCCTATTTTTCTGTGTCTTAAGTTGGTATGACTGGTTTTACATCCTGTGTGTTATCTGACCATCTCAAGGATTACTTGCATAAAGTTAGACCCTCTTAGTAAAAAATTCTGCATATCATTGCTGGAGCCTTCCTGTGTCCTGAAAGAGTGCTCTTCAAACTATCTGGAGATATACAGTGCTGAGTATATTTTTCTGGCACTTCAGAGTTGTGTACTGGTAATTGTTGTTTGACTAATTTTATATCATTGCTGGCTGACTTCAGAGTTGTGCACCGTTATTTTTGCTTCACTGTTTAGTTTTTCAGATCTCTGCTGAAGGCGTTTCCCCCCCTCCCCTTATTTCTCTGTGACTTAAGTTGGTATGACTGGTTTTACATCCTGTGTGTTATCTGACCATCTCAAGGATTACTTGCATAAATTTAGACCCTCTTAGTAAAAAAGTCTGCATATTATTGCTGGAGCCTTCCTGTGTCCTGAAAGAGTGCTCTTCAAACTATCTGGAGATATACAGTGTTGAGTATATTTTTCTGGCACTTCAGAGTTGTGTACTGGTAATTGTTGTTTGACTAATTTTATATAATTGCTGGCTGACTTCAGAGTTGTGCACTGTTATTTTTGCTTCACTGTATAGTTTTTCAGATCTCTGCTGAAGGCGTTTTCTCCCCGCCCCCTATTTTTCTGTGTCTTAAGTTGGTATGACTGGTTTTACATCCTGTGTGTTATCTGACCATCTCAAGGATTACTTGCATAAAGTTAGACCCTCTTAGTAAAAAAGTCTGCATATCATTGCTGGAGCCTTCCTGTGTCCTGAAAGAGTGCTCTTCAAACTATCTGGAGATATACAGTGCTGAGTATATTTTTCTGGCACTTCAGAGTTGTGTACTGGTAATTGTTGTTTGACTAATTTTATATCATTGCTGGCTGACTTCAGAGTTGTGCACCGTTATTTTTGCTTCACTGTTTAGTTTTTCAGATCTCTGCTGAAGGCGTTTTCCCCCCTCCCCTTATTTCTCTGTGACTTAAGTTGGTATGACTGGTTTTACATCCTGTGTGTTATCTGACCATCTCAAGGATTACTTGCATAAATTTAGACCCTCTTAGTAAAAAAGTCTGCATATTATTGCTGGAGCCTTCCTGTGTCCTGAAAGAGTGCTCTTCAAACTATCTGGAGATATACAGTGTTGAGTATATTTTTCTGGCACTTCAGAGTTGTGTACTGGTAATTGTTGTTTGACTAATTTTATATAATTGCTGGCTGACTTCAGAGTTGTGCACTGTTATTTTTGCTTCACTGTATAGTTTTTCAGATCTCTGCTGAAGGTGTTTTTCCCCCTCCCCCTATTTCTCTGTGTCTTAAGTTGGTATAACTGGTTTTACATCCTGTGTGTTATCTGACCATCTCAAGGATTACTTGCATAAAGTTAGACCCTCTTAAGTAAAAAAGTCTGCATATCATTGCTGGAGCCTTCCTGTGTCCTGAAAGAGTGCTCTTCAAACTATCTGGAGATATACAGTGCTGAGTATATTTTTCTGGCACTTCAGAGTTGTGTACTGGTAACTGTTGTTTGACTAATTTTATATCATTGCTGGCTGACTTCAGAGTTGTGCAGTTATTTTTGCTTCACTGTATAGTTTTTCAGATCTCTGCTGAAGTTGTTGGTTTTCCCATACCCACCCTCCCTATTCCTGTGATGTTGTTTAAATTTGGAGGTTTTTGCAGTTGCCTACCCCCACTGTAGATTTGATCTGGGACAATCCCCCCAGTCCCATCTCTTTACCTCATTCTACCTAATAGACTCCTGCATTGTTTTTAGTCATTTTTAATTTAATTGCATTTTTTAAACTGTTTGGTCTAACATTGCTACATACTCAAGTGTGCTAGCTTGCACTGCATTTGAATTGTTTTGACTGCTGTTTTAGCTACTTTTCTGTATATACAAAAAAATACCTTTCCTGTAACTAGTGTAGTCCAGATTCAGATTTGCTGTATCCAGGACTGTATGTAAGCTTCTTAGCCCCACCAAGCTTTCTGTGTTGGAGGGAAGCCTTCTGGCTTATTAGTGGGAGTGGTAAGCACTAGGTAACCTATCTATCACATAAGGAGTGGTTCTGGCCCAGAAATTGTAGCTATTGGCCGTTTGGGCAGTTTTTCCATCTCTCTCATCTTTCTTATTTAAAAGCCCCATTTGCACTTGTTTCCCCCCTTTCCTGTAACTAGTTTAGTCCAGATACAAATTCTTACTTTTAGCACTTGAATTTGCTTATTCATGATCAGCACTTGTTCAGAACTTGCAAGCACTAAATAACCTACTAATTACTACAGCACTCAACCTTCCTCATTACCTAGAGGAAAACAGTTTTGGTACTTACTTTCCTCACTTGCTTAGAGAAAAACAGCTCTTGTACTCACTTTCCTCACTTATCTAGAGGAAAATTGTTTTTTTATTCAGGCATGTCCAAGGGTCAGCTCCCAGTGTCCTCTCCTGTCTATCTGATGAATCTGGGCATCTTGGGGCAATGTAGAAATTGCCTCATGTACACAGACAACCCTCTCCTCCTGCCACCCAACACTACAACCTATGAGAGATGCACTTATCTAGCCAAACTGGAGGTAAAGCTCTCTCCCATCAAGACTGAACTTGACAGTCAAGAGGAGAAGGTAACACTTGCACCACACCATACTCATCACAGTCTCACTAAATCTACACCACCAAAATCCACACATAGAAACAAAAAAACATTCACGGAGGCTCTCAATAATAATCTGCTCACGCAACAGAGACCTCCAAAGCAGAAATGCAAGCAACCTCCACCCCCCAACACAACCCTAATGACACATAGCCCGCAGACTCAGTGTGTCACTCAACCACAGCCAATAAGGCAAAACAACGTACCCAACATACTAGTCATAGGCGACTCTATAGTCAGGCACACTGATGTCCCACTCACCAGGATAAGCAAGGATAAGGTTACTGTCAGCTGCCTGTCGGGTGCCAGGATCCGCCACATAACCCACGCACTCAGGTCACTCCACAAGTACAAATATGACTCTGTCATTGTCCATGTTGGTGTGAACGACCTGAGACGTACCTCCCTGGACTACATGAAAAGAGACTTGGAAGAGTTCTCTGATCTTGTAGCCCAGGCAGGTATGACCCTAGCCCTTAGTAGCATTCTGCCATCACCCAGAATGATGCCGCAGTACAAGGACAAAATTATTGACTTCAACAATTGGCTAAGCTTCTGGTGCCATTCTAAAGGGATTCAGTATCTGTCTACCTGGGATGACATGGTCGACAGACCACGATGCTTTTCCAGAGATGGCCTGCACCTGTCACCCCTGGGATTCCGGATACTGGCTAAGGTTCTTGCCGCCCCTATAGTGCCTTTTTTAGGCAAGGTTCAAATGACAAATTCACCACCGTAACAGGAACAGGCAAGCAAAAACTGAGGGTGATGCTATACAATGCTAGAAGTCTAAATCTCAAAACGCACTCACTCGAGGCACTCCTTAAAATGAAGAACATCGATATCTGTGCAGTGACTGGGACCTGGTTCAAGGCTTCAGAGAGCACCCCTGCACTACCAGGCTACAACTCATACCACACTTTTCGGCCATGTTACCTGGACTGGAACACCAAAGGCGGAGGTGTGTCCATATTCATGAAGGATATCCACACCTCCAGGCTAGTTGCTCAGCATAATGCAGCCGAGGTTATCCAAGTGCAGCTAACTCTGGGCAAAAGTGCAATCCAAATTGTAGCTTGCTACAGATCACCCACCATGCCCCAGGATTCCCACTCCTCTTTTCTTGATGTAATGGAAAATATTAGGGTTCAACCAAACACCCTAATAATGGGCTATTTCAACTACCCCACCATTAACTGGGAAAACTACTCATGTACAAACTCCTTCGCTCAACGCTTTCTGGAATTCATAAACTCCAATGCCCTGGATCAACTTATCCACACCCCCACCAGGGGCAACAATATCCTAGATCTAGTCATTACCAATATGAGTGACCGGTGTTCCACACCTGAAGTCAACGCCTCATTGGTCCGATCCGGCCATAAGCTAATTACCCTAGATATCCACATCATGCCTCCACCCCCCCCCCATTAAGGAAACCATGGTAAAAAATTTCTCCAAAGCCAACTTCATGCTTCTTAAGACAGAAGTGATGAACTTCATGACACCCATGCAGATGGACAATACAGTTACGACTACTGAATCCCACACAATTGCACTTTATAAGCACCTACATGAGTGCATGGATTGTGCTATCCCAAACAGAACCAAGACGCTATCCTCCAAAAAAAAGGAAGCCAATCTGGTGGTTCCCTGCCATAAACAAACGGAACAACAGAAGGAATAAACTCTTGCAAAAGAGAGTAAAATCCCACAAGTGGAGGAGCTCCCTGGTCAGCCTCAGTAAGAAGCTGCGATCCCTGATAAAATCCTCCAAAGCTAGTCACGAAAACAAAATCACCACTGATTCTAAAGACAACCACAAAGCATTCTATAGCTATGTCAAGAATCTCAATGGCAACACTCAGATCTGCTCTGAGTTACAGCACAATGGCACTAAATATACAGACCCAACTGATATTGCCAACATCCTGGCAGATAGGTTCAGTGCTAACTTTACTCCCCTCTCACCCCCTAAAGAGCCCATCTTTATACTGGAAGAATGCAAATTTCCTGTAATCATGGCTGCACAAGTAAAAACCACACTCTCCAAAGCCAAGAACTCAGCATCCATGGGACCAGACAACATTCCAGGCTGCGTTCTACATGAACTACAGAACGAACTGGCACCCCAACTAAGTACTATGTTCAATCATAGCCTCATCTCAGGCTTTGTGCCTGCTGAATGGCGCACAGCAACGGTTATCCCACACCACAAGGGGGGAAGCCACCATGGACCCCGGGAACTACCGCCCCATTAGCCTGACAAGCCTGGTCTGCAAGGCCATGGAACGTATCATCATGGAACTTATAAACAAAGACATTGGTAATCTCCAAACTCTGGATCCCACCTAGTTCGGGTTTTTAAAAGGCAGATCATGTCTCCTAAACCTGATAGACTTCTTTGAAGCAGTCACCAAAGCCGTAGACAAGGGAAAGGTGGTTCAAACAGCCTATCTAGATCTTGCCAAGGATTTCGACACCATCCCACTCTGGAATTATAGATAAACTCACTAAACTAGGTATAAATCCCTATGTCACAAGATGGGTTGCCAACTGGCTCACTGACAGAACCCACACTGTGAAAGTAGCAGACTCCAAATCCGACTTCAGAACAGTGACAAGTGGAGTACCACAGGGTTCAGTCCTGGGTCCTCTCCTGTTTGGTATCTACTTCTCTGAAGTACAGGCTAACACAGAAGGTCTTTGGCTAATGAAGTCCGCAGATGACTGCAAACTAGGAGCCATAATCGAAACTCCTAATGATGTGGACATCCTACAAAAGGGCCTCACTGAGACAGATGCCTGGTGTCAAAGCCATGGCCTCAAGCGCAATGCCAAAAAGTGCACTGTCATCCCCTTTGGTAAAAACTCTGTACCCATGAACTACAACATAGGCGGTAATATACTTAACACTGAAAGTGTGATAAGAGACCTTGGGACACAGGTGGACAGTAGTCTCTCCTTTGATAATCACATCGCCACAGTAGTCAGGAAATCCTTCAACGTGGCACACCTCATCACAAAAGGTTTCTCATCCAGAAAAAAGAGGTCATTGTTCCCCTCTACTCATCACTCATTAGACCCATTATAGAGTATAATGCCCCTTTTGGTATGTACCTCACAAGACATCTACAACTGAAAAGGCCGCAGAAATACCTCACAAAGAGGATTACTGGCCTCAAACAGATGCCCTACTCAGACCGTCTCAAAAAACTCTAGCTTTACTCCGTCGCATATCGCCTTCTCAGAGGTGATCTCTACCTAACATACAAAGCTATATCAAAACCAGAGCTGTTGGACATACTCCACTTAAAGAAATCCCAATCCCTCCGAGCTACACGCGCTAGGGACCTAAACCTTGTCACCACAATAAACAGAACATGCCGGAAGGATAGATTCCTGTCCCAGAGACTTCCCATACTATGGAATAAACTACCTATCTATATCAAACAAAGCTCCTCATTAGCTCTCTTCAAGAAAAATCTTGATGATTGGATGGGAAATAGGAAATTCACCCTGGGGATCACCTCTGTGGCTCTGCTCGACAGTGACACAGGAAAATAATTTTCTTGGGTGGCAAAAGCCAGGTTACCTTTTTGGCTGGGCTTATATAGGCCCCAGGGCCGATAGCCTAGTACCTACCTATGAACCTATGAAGAGGTTCCAGAATCCACGGCAGGCATACTAGGTGAGGCCGAAGGAAGGGGAACCAAACTTGCCGAGGCCAGAATGGAGCTATGAGGATCACCTTGCATCTCAACTGAAGAGCTTTCTTTAGGAATTGTGGAATCAGGGGAATGGGAGGATAAGCGTAAAGAAGTCCTGTGGGCCAATCGTGGATTAGAGCGTCCCGCGGGACTTCCCCTCCTGGGGAAACAGGGCAAAATAGCTGCTGCACTTGTTGTTCGATGGGGAGGTGAAAAGATCGCAGCAAGGCTGGCCCCAATGACTGAAGATTTCTGTCACCTCAGGATTGAGGGACCACTCGTGAGGCAGGAGGATGCATCTGCTCAGTTAGTCCGCAATTACATTGCAGCTCCCTGGGATATGCTTTGCTATCAGAAAGCGGTTGGAAGCTTTTCCCTACTGCCAAATTCTCATGGTCTCTAGACACAGGGGGTAGGACTTGGTTCCTCCTTGCTTGTTGATATACCAGACCACTGACATGTTGTCTGACTGAACTGCAAATATCCCAGAAGGCAGAACCGAATGAAAAGTCTGCAATGCTAACAGCACCGCTCTCAGTTCCAGAAAGTTGATATGCAGGTGGGCCTCTGAGGTGGACCCTGCGCCTTGGACTGTCTTTCCCTGGAAATGGACCCCCCCACCCAATCAGAGAAGAATCCGTGATCACAATGGCCCTGGGCTGAGGGGATTGAAATGGGTGACTCCAACGTTCTGTGCCTTGCCTCATCCACCAAAGGAGGTCCTGCTTGCAGGAGTTGGCTATTTGAATCTGGTAACTGAGGAGGTGATAGTTCGGGAACCACTAACAAAGAAGGAGCCACTGTAGGATTCGCATGCATAGTTTCGCTAGGGGCACTATTGGAATGGAAGCTGCCATGGATCCTATGGTCTGAAGAACTTCTCTTGCTGAAACTTTTGTTTGACAGACTATCACTCGGAGCTGGAGCCTCAATCACTGGTGTCTGTGATTTGGGAGTGACACTAGACAGGACAGGGTATTGAACACTGCTCCAATGAATTCTATTTGTTGTGTAGGAGTAAGGTTTGAGTTCTCCCAATGTAGTGTCATTCCCAAACTTTGCCAGAGAGAGCATATAATGCAGTGCTGTTACCAGAGAATGCTCAGTGGGGGTGGTGAGGAGCCAGTAATCCAAATCCTTGTGGTCTCAAGTGAGCTGTGACCATTGCCATGCACTTCATGAACACTCTGGGGGATGTAGAGAGACAGAATGGCAGGGCACAAAATTGATAATGACTGTCCCCTAGCTGGAAGCGAAGCAGATTCCTGGAGCATTTGTCCATTTTGATGTAGTAATATGCATCCCGGAGATCTATCAAGCACATCTAGTTGCCTTCTCTTAAAAAAGGGAGAATGGACTGAACCGTGACCATCAGGAATTTGGTTTGGGTGACAGAGTTGTTTAAGCTGCTGAGATCCAAAATGGGTCTCTAGTCCTGTCTTTTTTTGGCACCAAAAAGAATCTTGAGTAGAATCTGGATCCATATTGGTCTGGTAGGACTGGCTGGATGACTCTTTTTTTGAGACAGCTTTATTATCTCTGAAGCTGCTTCTTCCCTTTGACTGAGAGGAATGTTGGGAAGCTTTTTTGGAAGATTTGGTTGACAAGAAAGAGGAATGGTGTAACCTCTGGTGATTATACTATGCATCCAATGATCGGTGGTAAAAGATTTCCAGGCAGCTTGGCGCAGAGAAAAATAACCCCTGACTGTTTCCAGAGGTAAGCAATCGGGCTGCTCCTCAGGAGCGCTGGTAAAGTTGTCCAGAGGAGGAGTCCCTGGAGCCCTGGTTATGAGGATCCCCTCTGCCTCTGTAGGGGCATCTTCCAGAATTATTAGCCCCTCTGCCCCTGGGGGTATCATCACCACGTGCAGCACGGAAAGGACCCTGAGACTTTTTGTGCCACATTTTCCCACTCCTCTGATTCCTGGAGAAGGTACATTGAGGACTGGAAAATTGTAGGCCTACAGCAGACAGGGTAATGCCATCTTGCTCACACCTGGCTAGCATGTCCTTCACTTTGGAGCCAAAATGGGACAATGCTTCAATGGGAGCATTCAAAAAGGAAGACTTCAAGAGGTCCGTGAGGTCACAAATAAGCATCCAGGCATGATGCCGCATGACAATGCCCGAACCCGCTGCTCTAGCCCCCCTTCGGTTGCATGTGATAACAACCTCATGGACAAGTTGGAGATCGATTACAGGGTTGCAAGCTGCGAGGTTACTCTGTCCCTGACCTTGTCAGACAGCTGTCCTGCGAGTGTCCCAGAGAGTTCGAAGATCAAGTCCCTCTGGAGCCTTGTAAAATGTGCCAAATAGTTCAGTGACCATATAGCAAAGGTCCCTGATGCAAAAACTCAATTCCCTAGTCTGTTCACCACCCAGGACTCCCTGTTGGGTGGGTGGATAGCAGGACTTTCCTCAACCAAGTCCGTTTTCATGGCCGCTACCACCACCATAGCATCAGCCGGTAACCCTCTGGACCAATGTGGGTTTCTCCTCAGGAGGGGAAATAATTTTGTCAGGTCTGCAAGGGATGGCCTCAATGGAAAAGGGGTTCTTCCAAGCACGCTAAATGACAAGCTGGATAAGCTTGTCA
This sequence comes from Protopterus annectens, assembly GCF_019279795.1. NCBI lineage: Eukaryota > Metazoa > Chordata > Ceratodontiformes > Protopteridae > Protopterus > Protopterus annectens. Next base: position 158,176 of record NC_056727.1, on the reverse strand, counting down.
GCAGGCAGGGTCACCCAAGAGGTAGAAGGCTGGGCATGGAAAGTCTGCAGGAACACTGACTCCTCAGATGAAGGGTTGGAGGGCTTCCAGTCACCTCTCTGTTTCAGCATTTCCAGAATGTCTCCGAAGGAGACATCATTAGGAGGTGACTGTGGGGACCCTTCACCATCATTGTAATCCTTGTCTTCTATTAAAGACTCATCGGGTGAGTCCATCTGTTTCATCTTGCACATCCTCTTTCGAGGGGGCTCCTCAGTGGGGGTCTCTGAGGAGTACTCAGAAGAGTGGGTACCCTGAACAGGGGTGTCCTGCAGCTTCTCTGCCCAGTGCCCTGGGGGGGGGGTCTGTGGCAGCTGTAGCTCAGGGGGAAGAAACTGGGGTTCCAACATCAAAGGAGTTCTTCCAGACGTGAGAGCCCTCTCCATGGTGTGGAAAGCAAGTCCACACGATGAAGGATGGAGGCTCGGAACCAAGAAGGACAACCTCACGCTCAGGGTCATACCCCGCTCCGACGAACCCTCCCCCACGGATGGAGCCTCAAGCAAGATCGGTGCGGACATGGCTATTGGCATCGAGGTCGAAACTGAAGACATACACGGATCAGCACCCTGAGCCAAGGCTCCAGCCCCCCAATCCCCAGATTGAGGAAGGACCGATTCTGCAGGAACCGAGGACCAAAGGGGCAAACCTGGAGCCTGAGTGAGGCCCACTATAGGTGCCGAGGTGGTGGGTTTCAAGAAGGACATCGGAGCAGAAAGCTTCGGAACTGAAATGGTCGAAGGAGGAGTATAAGAAGAGTCCATGGAGAAACCAACCCAAGTCCTGCAGGCAGATGACTCTTAGAAAGTGTTGGTATCCCCCTGGCTGCCAACAGCTGATCCACAAGATGCACCACTGTGTTTTGACAGGCTCCTGGTGGATCTAGTGGATACTCCAGATGGAGAGTCAGGTCGGTCAATGAATGGGCTATACATCTGACCCAGGAACGGATCTATGGAAGGGGAGTATCGGGTCCATGCTGCAAGGTCTGCCGGCAACGAAGTCTCAAATTTCGAGACCAGGATTAATGGGGTCAAATCTAACTTGGTTGAAAAAATGCTTGGTGCCGAAGTGGCACTTGGAGCCGAAGCAGTAGGTTCCAAAATTGTAACTGATGAAGGTATTGAAGGTGTGCCCTGAGCCGTAGTGGCCACAGGTGCCGAAGTCTTAATAGGTGTAGTGAGGTCTATTGTCAGTGCTAGAGGCAGGATTGGTGCTGAAGCTGGCGCTGGTATCGTAGGTTTCGACATGTTCGGAGCCAACAAGGACGGAGCCGTATTGGCAGTTTTATATTCTGATGACAACTTTGGGACCTTTGATTTCACAGGCTTACCCTGATCACCTGATGGTGAGGAAGGAACCGAGTGGAACCTCTTTTTGTCTTTTGTAGAAGGGGTTGAGACCTCCATCGCAGAAATGGCCTCTAAAAAGGGAGACTTAAGTAACCCTTTCAATATCAGTTTATTTTTGCGCTCATTAAAAGTGCGTTGACTAAAACTCTGACAAATGTCACAAGGCAGTTGCACCGAAAGGTGGGGCACCCCCAAACAGTATACACAACCATCGTGAGAATCACTGTTAGGTAACTTGCCATTACATGAAGCACAATACTTAAACCCTGAAGTTCCTTTCTTATCCATCATCTTGACAGAGAGTCACCACAGGCAAACAGTTTAAGGATAAATGACACCAGTCTGTACCAATAAGTCAAACACAGTCCAAAAAAGCCATACAGTTGTATCACTATAGTGATACGTATAAGTAAAACTGAAACACCTTACTGAAAAAAACACTAACAAGCTAGTAAAGAAGGAGAAATACCAACTATGGTATTAAAGGAATACCACACAGGTAAAGGGAGAATGCCGTACCAACAATGGTACTTGAAAGTTTATCAACAGGTAGAGCAGAGAAGAACGATCAAGGTCTGACAGAAGAAAAGAAAACACTAGAGATACTAATCACTCACTAAAAGAGAAAATATGAAATGCTTTTCACACAATATATCAACTAAATTTCCACTTAGCTGAGAGCTCGACTGAAACGAGACTTTACAGCTACATGGCAAACGAGATCTGAGATAACAGGGAGAAGAGCATTCTAGGTAGAAGCTTAGCTTGAAAGTTTTTGGCTGGTGCGAGCTTGGTAAAAAGGCCGACTCGGTTCCAAGGGTTCGGAACAGAACCCATCAGTGATAAATGGAAAGAAGATTAATAACATCAGATCAAGCATTTGTGAAAGACAGAAGCCAATTAAACACTGCTATAAGCAGAAATTCCCCACAGGAATTACTATAAAATTTGAGAGAAATTGAATATTAAAATAAATATATATTTAATAAACACAAACAGGGTATCTACTTCTCTGAAGTACAGGCTAACACAGAAGGTCTTTGGCTACCAAAGTTCGCAGATGACTGCAAACTAGGAGCCAAATCAAACCTCCTAACAATGTGGATATCCTACAAAAGGGCCTCACTGAGACAGATGCCTGGTGTCAAAGCCATGGCCTCAAGCTCAATGCCAAAAAGTGCATTGTCATCCCTTTTGGTAACAACTCTGTACCCATGAGCGGTAGTCTACTTAACACTGAAAGTGTGATAAGAGACCTAGGGACACAGGTGGACAGAAGTCTCTCCTTTGATAATCACATCGCCATAGTAGTCAGGAAATCCTTCTACGTGGCACACCTCATCACAAAAGGTTTCTCATCCAGGAAAAAAGAGGTCATTGTTCCCTTCTACTCATCACTCATTAGACCCATTATAGAGTACAACGCCCCTTTTGGTATGTACCTCACAAGACATCTACAACAACTGAAAAGGCTGCAGAAATACCTCACAAAGAGGATTAGCAGCCTCAAACAGATGCCCTATGCAGACCGTCTCAAAAAACTCCAGCTTTACTCTGTCGCATATCGCATACTCAGAGGCGATCTCTGCCTAACATACAAAGCTATGTCAAACCCAGAGCTGTTGGACATGCTCCACTTAAAGAAATCCCAATCCCTCAGAGCTACACTCTCTAGGGACCTAAACCTTGTCACCACAATAAACAGAAAATGCTGGAGGGATAGATTCCTGTCCCAGAGACTTTCCATACTCTGGAACAAACTACCTATCTGTATCAAACAAAGCTCCTCATTAGCACGCTTCAAGAAAAATCTTGATGACTGGATGGGAGATAGGAAATTCACCCCAGGGATCACTTCTGTGGCTCTGCTTGACAGGGGCACAGGTAGATCATTTTTTTGGGTGGCAAAAGCCAGCGTACCATTTGGTTAGGCTTATACAGGCCCTAAGGCCAATAGCCTAGTACCTACCTATGAACCTATATCTAGTAATAAAATGAGAGGAAGTTGATCCCCAAATAGGTTTTATTTAAGCAGTAAGCCAGAAAAATCAGCACCGGATCCTGTGAAGATTCAGAGGACTTACTTCTATTAATGGCAGAAAAAGACTGAACACTCATTTCTTTGACAACTGAAGACTTCCCTCTGAGAAGATGCTCATCCAATCAGCTCTCACAGGAAGAGAGGGGGTGGGGGTCTGAGCTTTATAAAGCTGGTAGCTGGGATACATTAGCAGATAACCCAAAATGTCACTGAGGCAGAGGAAATGATGACCATCATGCTGTATGACTCCTGCCTGCAACATATTTTAGAACACTGGAGGAAACAACTCTGTTTCAGTGGAATGGTAAGGGGGCTTCCCCCAAATGGTGGGAGCTTTTCTATCTTTTGCCAACTGAAAACCTCCAGAATAACATTCAGAACCCATTTGTTTGAAATAAAATATTGCAAAAAGGGAACAATTAGAGACAGTTTATTTGAAAGGGAAAGATACGGTGGGGTGGGGGTGAAGGGAAGGTACTTGGCTTTAGGCATAATCATTCTGAGGATGGCAACTGACCCTTTTTCAGAAAGGCTCCTTTCTTTTGGGGATTTTCATTAGAAACTTCCTTCTGTGCCTTCTTCAGTACCTTATCTGTTAGGAAGAAACACTGTTTGTTTTGTCTTTTAAAGGAATTCCTCCAGAATCTTTTAGTCCTTCCAAAAGTCAAAAAGGAGGGGGTGTTGGAGGGAGGGAATTTGGGAAAGAATGAAAATGGACAGCAGAGATGGAATATTATGGTGAGTACATAACTTTTTTTTTTTTATCTGATGTTGTCATTTTTATTCATTCTTCACCTGTTGGGACAGAGTCCCCAGATACTTAAATCCCAGGAGAACTCTGAGAAAGGATATTCATGAGTACCGCTGAACCAAAGGCTGCTCTTCCCCTAGAGACGAGATGCAATTTGTAATGAGCAATAAAAATATAAGGATTAGCCCAAGTTGCAGCTGCACAGATATCATCCAATGAAGAGCTAGATAAAAGGGCTGAAGAAGTTACCATAGATCTGATGGACTGTCTTTTTGGTGGTTTGGTAAAGACAAGCTCAGTTTGTAGTAAACAAAGGTAATACAATCAAGTTAACCACTGGGCTAAAGTCACTTTAGAAACTGGTTTGCCTATTTTTTATTCCAAAAAAAGAGACAAATAATTTTTCTGATTTCCTGAAATTTTTGGTTCTATGTATATAAAACAATAATTGTCTGTGAACATCCAGAAGGTGTATCATATACTCTCCTTAATTTTTGACAGTTTGATTAATACTATATTCTGACAACACCTTAGGAAGAAATGAAGGATTAGTACATAAGGACACTCTATCCTTACGAAAAATCAAATAAGGAAGTTTGGATGACTGGGCCCATAATTTTGATACTCTTCTGGCAGAGGTAGTGGCCACTAAAAAGATAGTTTTCCAGGTCAAGAATTTTAGTTCACACTTAGCTGATGATTCAAACAGAGACTGTGTTAAAGTTAGCAAAACAATGTTCAAATCCCAAGGAGGAGGGGGATCTTTTAATGGGGGTCAGAGTAGGAAAGTTTCCCTTAGAAAGGCTTTATAAAGTGTGGAAGATGCTAAAGATGAGATATTTACTCCTATATGAAAATTGGAAATGGCAGCTAGTTGTAGAAGAGCTAGTACATTCACTGAAAATTGTAGCTAAAATTTCAAGACCTTTAGGAACTAGTGCTGAAAAGGGATCCAGATACCTTTGCTGTGCCCAAATGACAAATCTTTTCCAATTTATTTCTGTAAAGTTTCCTAATAGAAGCTTTGTTGGATGATAATAGAATGTGATGGTCGGGGCGGTGAGCCTGGGCTGTCTAATGATCAATGGAATTGGAGAAACCTTGTAGTCAATTTTAGGCAAAGAGTGTCCGGATGTGTCATGTCTGTTGGGTGAGACAATAGGTCTGGAGTTGGATCCAGAATCCATGAAGGACAAAGGAGATGAGGCCAAAGAAAGGGAAAACAAATATGACGAGATCAGTAAGGGACAAAGAAGATAACTGCACTCTTCAATTGAGATTTTTTTTGAAGAAATTTAGGAATTAGATGCAATAGGGGTAGGTGTGAAGGAGACCGTGGGGGGGGGGGGGCAGTCATTAAGTACAGCATCCTTCAGTGACTTCCATGGGATCAGGGCAAAGAACCTGCTGCACTTATTGTTAAGGGGATATGCAAAACAGTCACAGCATGGCTGTCCCCAATGATGGAAAATCCTTTCCAGAACCTTTATGTTGATGGACTACTCAAGTGGCATTAGAATAGACCTGCTTAACCTATCTGCAATGACACTGGATTTCCCCAGAATGTGCATTGCTATCAAAAATCCATTGGATGAGATTGCCCACTGTCACACACTCATAGCTTCACAACAAAGGGGGTAAGATTTTGTTTTCCCTTGTTTGTTAATGTACCAGACCACTGACATATTGTCCATCTGGGTTGCAATAGTCCTGGTGGGGAGAGTGTCTTGAAAAGCCTGCAACACTAGGAGGATAGCATGCTGGCCTCTTCAGGGCACCATGTGTGTGCCTTGGACTGTCTTTCCAAGAAGTGCCCCCTCACCCAATCTGGGAGAGGTCCATGGTCACTATGGCCCTGGGTTGGGGGAGAACAAAGCAGTGGTGTACTTGAATGGAGTGTATCCACCATAGAAGATAATTTTTGCAAGCCTATGTTATTTTGATCTGACTGAATAATGGTTGATGGAGAATGGACCACTAAGTTGCTAGTGTCCAATGAAGAATCCTCATATGGTACCCTGCCAATGGTACCAGAATGATTGCCACTGACATGGATCCCAAAGCTTGGAGGATCAGTTGAGCTGAAAGAGATAAACTCTGAATAATCTTCCTGACCTTGAAATGAATAGTTTGAACTCTTGACAGAAAGAGATAGGAAGTCTGAGTAATCACATTGAGCAAGGCTCCAATGAATTCCAATATTTGTGTTGGTTTGAGATTATATTTCTTGTGATGACTGAAATCCTCAGATGACAGCATAACACAAGTAAATGGTTTCAAGTTAGAATCAGATGATGCTTGGTTGGAGTGGTTACGAGCCAGTTGTCCAGATATGAAAACACCCAGAATCCCTGCAGTCTCAAGTGAGCTGCTGCTACTACTGCCATATACTTGGTAAACACCCTGGGGGCTGCGGTGAGACTAAAGGGCAGAGATCTGAATTGGTAATGAATATCTCCCAGCTGGAAATGTAGATACCTCCTGGATCATCTGTTCATTTTGCTATGGTATTACACATCCTTAAACTCTGTCAAGCATATCCAGTCATGCTTGTGCAGAAAAGGCAGAATGGACTGAGCTGTGACCATCTGGAACTTTTCTGTACCAAAATGACTGATTTAGATTGCTGAGATCCAAAACTGGTTTCTAGTCTCCTGTTTTCTTTGGCACTAAAAGGAATCCTGACTAGCTTCCAGACTCTTTCTGGTGTGGGGGACTTCTTGGATGGCTCTTTTTCTAGAAGCTTGTTTTTTTCTAGTGCTGCTGCTTCCCTCTGACTGGGTGGAACATCAGAGATTTTGTTTACAACCAGCAGGGGTGGATGGGAAAATGGTATGATATAACCTCTGGATATTATCCTCTGCACCCATGAATCTTTTGTAATTTTTAGGCTCTCTGGTGCAGGGATAAATGACCCTCGACTACCTCCAGAGATGGATAGTTGGGCCTGCGTTCAGGAGCGCTGATAGGATCTGTCAGAGAAGGTATCTCTAGATCCCAGGTTATGCAGACCACCTCTGCCACATGGCTGGTGTCTTCCATTAGAGTTCCCCCTCTGGCCCTGGGGAAATTGTCTCCAAGGAGATCATGGAAAGGACACCAAGATTTTTTTAACCACATTTTTTATCCTCCTCACTGGTTCCTAGAAAAGGTCTGTTGAGGGGTTGAATAATGTATGCCCACAGCAGACATTATTTCTGCTTACATCTAAGAGAGCGTGTCTTTTACTTTAGCGCCACATAAGGAATTCTGTTAAAAGGAGCATTGACAAAGGAAGATTTGAAGTGTTCCACGAAGTTGCACAAGTGTATCCAGGCATATCTTCTAATGGAAATGCCTGACCCCATCTTCTGTGAGGTACTTTGAGATGTATGGAAGATAAGCCTTATGGACAAGTATGACATGGACTGAAGGGTAGCCAACTGCAATGCAATAGCATTTTCTGCCTCGGAGGATATTTTCTCAGTGAGGGATTTGTAAAGTTCCTTAATCAAATCACTCTGGAATTTCATGAAGTGTGCCAAATAATTCAGCAATCAAAGGGCAAAGGTCACTGAAGCATACACTCACTTCCCAAATCTGTCCAGTTCTCTAGACTCCCTGTTAGTGGGGTGGACAGTGGAACCTTGATCCCCTAGTGCCTTCTTCATGGCTACCACTATGACCATGGCATCAACTAGTAATCCCTTGCTCTAATATGTTCTATCTTTTAGTGGTGCCAGGATCCTTCTGGTCTCATAGGTATAGGCTCTATGGTATCAGGTTCCTTCCATGCCCATCAAGAGACCAAAATAATTAGCTCATTGGTGGGTGGAGTCACCCAGGAGGTAGACAGGTCAGCTTCAAAAGCCTCCCAGAATACTGACTCCTCTTAGTAAAGGTTGTCAGGGGACCAACCACCCTTTTGCTTTAGGTGTTCTAGGATGTCCCTAAATGAGACATCATCGGGTGGTGATCTTGAGGACCCTTCCCCTCGTCAAAGTCAGTATCTTCTGTGACAGACTTTTGTGGAGAGTCCAAGTGCCTCCTTTTACACTTTCATTTCCTGGGAACTTCTTTGGTAAGATGCTTATGAGAAGAGTCAGAAGAGATTAGTATGCCCTGCTGGGTGTTCTGGAAGCTAGTTTGGGTTGGCTGTCCCAGTGGCACAGTTGCTTGAGGCTCTAGATGCAGAGTCAAATGGAGCTGGGTAGTCAGAGCCAAAGAGGGGAGAAAAGTCCAAACTCCTGTAAAAGAGAAAGCTCTCAACACTACCTCAAATACAGAATGCCTTGGAGAGAAGAAAACCAATGGCTTCAGCAAGACATGCTTACGGACCATAGGTACACTCTGCCCCAAAGGTTGACAACTCAAAGTGGGAGTTGGAGTCGAATTATCTAGCACCTAGGATCTAATGGGCATGGATGGCTCAGACAGCTTTGGAGTCAACTCCAACACCCCAGATCTGATGCTAATGCTATGGCTCTGAGAGTCATCTGGCTCCAAAGTGCTTGGTGCTGGGACACTCAGAGATGCTACTGCAGTGAAACATACCAGTATCTTCAGATCCTATGTGGACAACTCCTGAATCTTTGGATCCAACAGCTCTGAAACCATATGAAACCCAGGTATTTGTAATCCACAAAGCATTTAAGGGGGAAATCCACACTGAGGGTTGAGTAACATGAGATCCACAAAAAGACAGCCTGTACTATTTCGAGATAAAGCTAAACAGTTTCAGTTCAGGAAAGGAAAAAGGGAAAAGCCTAGGCCCACAGTTCCAGTCAAAGCTATAGCACAATCCTATGAAAGTATAAAATGGTGGCCGAAGCCTCTCACCACTCTGTTGATAATATTCTGGATGTCAGGCACCGCAGTTCCACTGATGAGAAGTGTAGAGATCACCAAACAGCCGTCTGGTAATCGAAAATGGCTTCTTTATAATAGGACCAACAGTATTCCTATCCTTGCTGATCAGACGCAGGCGTGGGACTACTGGTTCCAGACTTCTCTCCTGATTCCACAGATCACCATCAACCAGGTTTTCAGAGGAGGGAAAACACGATCTGCAACTTCACTTCCCAGTCCCAGACACTAGAAAAATCTGGTTTTAATGCAAGGCCCCTTATTACTTCACCCTTACCTCTCAACTGTACAGATTTTCAGAGAATGCCCAGTTTTTGCCTCACGTTTTTCATCCGTTTTTCAATAAAATTGTGATTTTCTGGCACATTAGTGGCAAATCATTACAAATTGAAGTTAGAAAATAATGACAGACATTTTGTTTCAGACTTCATACCCTTCAGAAAACACATGCCAATGCAAAACCTGTTATTCTATCAACTTTCTAAGTTTGTAAGAGCAATGTTTAAAAAATGTCCCTATTTTTGGGCCTTTGTCCCCTTTTAATTATGGCTTTGTCCAGATTTCTTGGTCTAACAGGTTGAGAGGTATGCCTTCACCCTGTGTTTCAGTCTCCTCCCTTTACTTTTGTTTCTTTCTTTTTATATATAATGAAAAGGAGCTCCACCTTGTGGTGTATCGGAAAACTACAGTATGTTAACCATACAGTGAAATACAGTGGGACCTACACTCTCCCACCACTTGAAAACTTGGTTCCTCCCAAGTCAAAGGTAGATTAGCAGCAATATATATACAAACACTAATGCACCATCAACTGAACAGTATTTCTGCATTCAAAAGGTACATCCCACCAAGGGTGATCAACATTATGCTTAGCTTGGGATGGGGTGTCACCAACTGAGCAGAAGGCATAGGGATCATGGGCTTAGACTCCCTAATGAGCAGTGGTCACAGGCTCCTGTGTACTATATCCCAAACTGTCATATGTAAGCCTCTGTGGGGGCCGAATCAGTCTCTGAGGCTTTGGTTCAAAAGAGACAACTGGGGAATTCTGCTCTGAGGATTGGTCATTTACATCACACTCAATGTCCAGTTCCTCAGTAGGCATATTGTCTACTTCTAAGATTTCCTCTTGTATAACTTCACTTTATTTCTCCATAACTGTACAACTGTCCTCAGCACCATTATCTGAAGTTTGCATAGCAGGACCTCCAGCAGCATCAGGTTCTGCAAGAGGCACAGAAACATCACTCAGTCTATTGTTGGTGCTGGACTGCTCAAAGTGACAAGGGACAATTTCTGGTGCATTTACACTGAAATTGCCATCCACTGGGTCTCGAACATCATCACAGAAAAATCTACTGAAACCCCAGTCATCATCACTGTCCTCCTCTCCTTCAGCAGGAGGAATCATAGGCTCTTGAACATTTGGGAGGATATTTCCTCTCCACTTTAGTCTTCTGGATCACCTTGAGTTAGGTTTTTGCTAAGCCATTTTGAGTTCCGGATTCATAAGTCTCACTGATTCTGCCAAAGGCATTAAGTTGTTGCGGTGCTAGGTTTTGATGGGTCCTTCTTTCCCCTCAGGACAGACTTGGTAGACAGGGATGTTGGATAGCTGAGAACAAATTATGTAAATCTCAGGTCCACAATGGTCAGCTAGTTTGTGCTTTCTTTGCAGGTCCAAGTTTCTCGAGAGAACTCTGTCCCCTGGTTGCAAGTCATGTATCTTCACTTTCTTGTCATAGTGAGCCTTGTTTCGCTGATGTCTTTGTCCTGCTGATTGTTCAGCTAGCTAATAGGCCTGTCTGAGGTGCTTCTTGAATCTCTCCACATAACTGTCATGAAATTGCACTGGTGTATCATCAGCTGTGACTCCAAAGGTTAAATCAACAAGAAGACAAACTTGTCTTCCAAACATTAGGAAGTAATCCTAGGTGAGAATCCTGTAGCATCATTTTTAGTACTGTTGTATGCATGCACCACTGTGGCTACATGTCTACTCCACTGACTCTTCTTCTCAGCAGATACGTGTTCCCAACATGTCTAGTAAAGTTATGTTGAAACGCTCAGGCTGAGGATCCTCTTGAGGATGACAGGGAGTGGTGCGACCTATCTAAACTCCCAAAAGAGTGAGTAGTTTATGGACAAGCTTGCTCTCAAAGTCATGCCCTTGATCAGAGTGTATCCTTTTTGGCAGGCCGTTTTGTACAAAGAACTTCTCAACAAGTAGTTTTACCACTGTAATAGCTATCTGATCATGAGTTGGAAATACTTTAGCGTATCTGGTATAGTAGTCTGTCACCACCAGCACATTACTGATCCCACTTTCGTCCAGTTCAATAGAAAAGGAAATCTATACAGACCAGTTTCATGGGTCCACTACTCTCCATTTGGTCCAATGAGGTGGCTCTGGTGGGCAGAGTCTTTCTCTGAATGCAGCGAAGACATGTACGATAATAATCTTCAACATCTTGTTTCATACATGGCCAGCAGAATCTGTCTCGTACAAGTCCCAGAGTTCTGTCATAACCAAGATGACCATGTTCATCGTGCAATGACTGAAGTACTACTTCTCAATACCTTTGAGGAAGCAAAAACCGCAATTTTTCACTACCAAATGCACTAGGAGATCTCCTATACACTAGTCCATTTCGTATCTGGAGTCTGTCTCATTCTTTAGACAAAAGTCTTGCCAGTGGATGAATATCTGTGTGAAGCAAATCAGCTTGTTTCTTCTCTAAAGCAGATACCACTAGCTGACCTAAGGGGTCTTCTCTTTGATCTCTCCTGAGGTCACTGTTACTCAAAGCTGGTAACGATGAAGCCTATAAAGTGTCCAGATTACAGTAAGCTTGTGGTATGCTTTTCGCAGACAGACCAAACGTCTGGGCCCAACATTCAGTTTGTTGGTATCAGGTTGCAATATGGCATATAGCTCTCACTCCTGGTGCTGGAATTTCCACCCATTCATCATCGGGGTGTAAATCCCCATGTGGTCCTTTGGACAGACCATCAGCATCTCCATTTTCATGAAATGGGTGATATTTTAAACTGAAGCTGTAACTGGATAAAGCTGCCATCCATCTGTGTCCAGTAACATCTAGCTTAGCAGTGGTCTGGATCTATGTCAGAGGGGTGTTGTCAGTCTGAACTTCGAATTCAGCCCCATAGAGGTAGTCATGCAACTTGTCTACTACAGCCCACTTTAAAGCACTGAATTCCAACTTGTGTGCAGGATAGTTCCTTTCTGTTGGAGATAAACTGACTGATAAAAGTCACAAGTCTCAAGTTTCTTGTCATGCTCCTGGTAAAGGGCTCCTCCTAAACAATCTCTGCTAGCATCCACATGTAATGTGTACGGCTTTGTTGAGTCAGAATATGCCAGCACCGGGGCATGTGTGATACAATACTTAAGCTGTTCAAATGCCTCTTCGCACTCAGGAGTCCAACGACTCTTGATGAATTCTTTAGAGACTCTCGGTCCCTTTGGCTTCTTCAGAAGGATGTCTTCATCTGTTTCATCTGCTTCCTAATCATTTCAGAGCAATTGATTGAGTGGTCTTGCTACCTTTGAAAATCCTTCCACAAACCTTCTATAGTAACTGCAGAACCCAAGGAAAGATTGCAGCTCTGTGACGGTTCTGGGTCTGGGCCAAGATGTCACAGCTTCAACTTTGCTGGGGTCTGTGGATATTCCATTTTTAGACACTACATGTCCCACATAGGTCACTGAAGGTTGGAAAAATTTGCATTCATCCAGTCACAACTTCAGCCCTTCCTTCTCAATTCTGTCCGATACTTTCGTCAGTCTTTCTTCATGCTCCAAAAAGGTCTTCCCAAAGACAATGATGTCATCAAGGTAGACTAAGACTTCCAGGAGATGCATGTCTCCAACTGTCCTTTCCATGATTCTCTGGAAAGTTGCCGGTGCATTCAATAAACCTTGAGGTAGGTGATCAAACTTGAAAAATCCCAAAGGAGTGATGAAGGCAGACTTCTCTTTATCTTCTGGGTGCATAGGGATTTGATAGTATCCACTCCTTAAGTCTAGCACACTGAACCACTTACTGCCCACCAGGCAATTTAGAGCATCTTCAATCCGGGGCGTTGTGTACTGGTCTGTAATGGTTTGCTGATTCAGAGTACTATAGTCAACACACATGCAAACTGACCCATTCTTCTTCCTGACAACAACAATGGGAGAGGCATATGGGCTTCTTGACTCTTGAATATCCCTGCAGCTTTAAGTTCTTCCAGATGTTTTCTCAAGTCCTCCAGATCTCCTGGGGCTACCCTTCTGGAACGTTATCTGAAAGGCCGGTCTTCTTTTAATCTTATTCAGTATTTTGGACTTTTTGCACAACCCACATCCAGCTCACTTGTACAATAACAATTTTTCTTCTTTATCAACAGCTCTTTAGCTCTGGTTATCCACTCAGGGGACAGAAGACCACCTCCTAAATCAATATCTTCCAGCTTCAGCTCGTTGACACTGCTCTCATTTCTTGTCAAAACAGAAGCAGGTAAGGGAGTAGCAGCATAAACATTTCCCAAATGCACTTGTGAATACAGGACAATGGGAGTACTTCCTTTATTCTTCAACCCCACAGGCAAAGTATCATAAGGATGCTTCAGCTTGTCAGCAGGCCAAACTTCGAGGACTAATTCCAGCCCCAGTGGCAAATGTATTTCTGGATCCATTTCCATCATGATATGAGAGGAAACTGTTTATCCACACATCCTCACTTTGGCCCTCAAGCAGGTGACCTGACCAGGATGAATTATATGTTCTTTCCCAGAAAGCATCCATACATGACCAATTTCATCTTTCTTACTATCCTTCTCCTTCCGAAGGGCACAAAAGGCTGGTCTCAGGAGTGGATGTAATGTTGGGTGTTCCCAGGTCAACTGAGGTGTCAGCATTCTTCTGACAAGGTCAGTATTTGTCCCCACTAAAATAGATGCTGAATCCTTTCCTTTTGGTCTGGGGCACGCAACAGTGAGAGTTTCAAAAACTTCTGCTAACCCAACAACTGAGGTGGAAAATTCTAACTCGAGTGAGACATAATCATCATAGGGGAACTTCGTGTCACTTAGCATCCAGATCTCCAAGTCTTCTAACTTTCCAAGTGGCAAATGCTTTAAGTATTTCTGGTAGAAGTCTCTGAAAAGAATGGTGATTTGTGCACCAGTATCCAACAATGCTTTACTGTACACACCCTCTATCTTCACTGCCATGATAGGGGATGGTCCCACTAGGCCAACGGGTACTTTCTGTTTCCTGGGGTTATTCAGCTGTACGGCAGTCAGCATGTTGTTGAGGTACAGTCAGTTGGCTTCGCCATTTTAAAGGATGGAACTCTTTCTTAGTAATCCTTTGTGGTTTTGGATGCTGAGACTTTTTCTGAGATGGCTATCCAATTTGGTTGTTCATTTCAGATGAGCTAGAAGTGGGCACAGAGGGTAGTTTCCCTTCTCTCTTGCAAGGAGTGGTTGGGAAGTGAGATCCAGGGAGACTTCTCTTGATGTTAGATTTCATGGATCTCTTGGTAACTGGGCACTCAGCTGGCTCCTTCACTGAGGCCCTTTGAAATTTCCCTGCATCGTACTTGCCAGTAATAGCTTGTTCACTTTTTCAAAGTTTTCTGCATTTGGACACTGTCGCTTGATATGCCCTGCATCTCCACAGTGAAAATAAAATCCAGTAGGAAATCTGAACATCAGCTTGTTTGTTTCTTCCCTGAGTCCCTTCGTGGAGGTTCTAGCAGATGTATTCCTCCCTTCAGCTAAATTTACCACTGCTTTCTGTAATTCTGCAACTGTCTTGGTAATCTGAGCTATGGCGTGGGTTAGGGAAGACACCTGCACCTGCAACTATGACACCTCTTCATTGTAGACACTCTGGACCATGACTCCTGTTTGAGTAGTAAGCACTGCTGTAGACTCCTGCTTGTGTTCCCTCACTGCTTTAGTTGATGCTGAACACTGAGATTTGGCTTCCAACAGGGCTTCCTCTTCCCTCACTTCTTTAACCAATTGAGAATAGTTTAGAGTCTCTTTCCTATCTCTCATCCTCAGTTTCTACATAATGGGATCCATAGCTTGAGCTCCTTGTAAAATTTGACTGATTCGTACTTGGTCAGCTACTTTCTGAACCACCCCCTTCTTTAGGATGATCTGGTGGAGCATTTTATCTAATTGTTTAATGTAGTCAGATAGTTTCTCACCAACTTCTTGGTATGTATCTTCAAACTGATACAATAGGTCAGCATCCCTCTCTGTTCTTTCAAACACATCCTGCAGTACTCCTACATAGCCCTTGGCTGTGCAATCTTGCTTACTCATCCTTAGGCTGCATATGGTATCCGCAGCTAATCCCTTTAAACATTCAGCTATCCGCTGCTTATTCTGAGTTTATGGGATATCCCACTCCTCTAGGGCTTGTGAAGCCTGATCCCTCCAAGATTCAAAATCTTCCTCTCCCTGAGGTATGGGTTGTTTGCCAGAGAAGAAACGTAATTTGCGGTACCCAAACCCAGTGAATGTCTGTGTAGGTCTTAAGCATTTTTCTACAAGACTTCCCAAAGCATTCAAAACTTCAGGCCCTACAGTATTTGTGGGCAGTGAAACATCCATTTCTGGTGTAAGGTTCTGAGCTGCTTGGATAGCTTCCACAGGTATTTGTTCTGTTGCTGGGGTATTACCACATGGACTGCATTCTTGCCTGAAACTAATACACTCAAAGGTATATGCTCATATACTAGAGGAGTTTTCCATTCTAATAGGACCAATGTGCTCTGTTCTGTAGTGTTCATGGTGCTGTCTAATAAAAATCCACAGCCTACAACTGGTAAGGATTCTGTGATTTGATGTATTTGCATGTCAGTTCATGTGACACCTGGCAACACTAGAACTAAGTAGTGCTCTGACTGAGCATTGTGCTGTTTGCACCACTTAGCGGCTACTTCTGGGTTCATCTTGCTGCTGGTGTTGCTTTACACACATTCAGGGGAATAGGGCGGAGTTCTAGGCAGTACAGGCAATCCCAGATGAGCCCCTAAATGTAGCGCACCCGCAGGTGTAGCCGAATAGTGTACGGATTCCTTCCTACCTGACTCTGATGACACCCCTATTTACACCCAACACACCAAGGTTGCAAATAATAACAGATTTTATTCTAGATGAAAGCTGTAGACTTAACAGGCAATAGCACAGTAGCAAACAAATTATTGCAGTAGCGCAAAGTTTAACAATAAGGCAATATAAGGTATACATACAGTAAAATCACACCTTCCAGAACTCAATGAGAGGTCTTGTCATTCAAATATGAGCAAAAATGCAATGTCATTAAGCAGTAAAGGTTCTATAATGCAACAATACTAACAGCAGCTATAATCTTGATCAGTTCTAATCAAACCAAACTGTGAACCACTCTGTTATACCCTGTTCACTGGCCAGTGACTACTTACTTTCTTAATGCCGGCATGATGGGGCCCGAAGTTGCAGCCAAGGGCGCCCGCAGGCAGGTGCAAGGGGGTGCACTTGCACCCCCCTGGAACCGGCTGACCAAGAGAGTAATTTTCTCTTAATTTAAAAAAAAATTTTTTTTTGCGCGTTCTTCTTTAAGAATGCCCTTTGCATCCAGTTTACATCGTCATCTTCCGCTCGCGTGGGGAATTTGAATTCCGGAAGTCGTTTGGACTGCAGACGAAGAAGGTACAAATAACAGGTAAGCAAGGGCGCTGGAACCACTGAGCAAGGGGGAGGGAGTACTTTTTGTCTTGTCTAGTCTAGTCCCTGAGGACAGCGGAAAAACAAAAACTCATCGTCTAGGAGGACCGGAAGCCTTGCGTGCGTCTGCATCATGTATTTATGCCAAACGCAAGTTAGGCGCGAATTATATTGGCCATAAAGAACATTTCCTCTCTCACACTCTGTGAAAAAGATAATGCCACCCAGCCTGAGTGATTTTTCTAGCAGCTGTCTTCTTTTCACAGGTCGACAGACAACAGGTACAGAATATGCCTTGAAAATTATCAATAAAAGCAAATGCAGAGGAAAAGTAAGTTAATATTCCTATTGCAGTCACACAAATGAATAATTTTTACATTATTAGTAAGCTGCTCCTTAGAAAAGAATTAAAAGTCAATATAAGTGATTTACTCCTCTGTAATGCTTATTGAAAAAATGGTATTACCCATGGAATAACTGATTTACACTGGGAATAAATCTGTTTGAATTTGTACCCAATGTTTTTGCAACAGAGTGCTAGAAAAAAGATGTGTCTGCATTCTTTGTCAGATACACGGATGGATAATATCTTCTGTTGTTGTTTAAAACTTATTTTAAAATCTCCGGAACAAGAGTTTATTTTTTATGTACTGAACAGACAGCAGGACTTGTATTTTGATAACTATAGCACTTTATTCATTCTAATGAGTAACTAATCTCAGAAACGAAAACATTTTTTATGCAGCAACATCTCACCAGTTACCAAGCATCTGCTGAATATATTCAGACTGTGTGGCTTGCATATGAATGTTGTTGACAGCACTTATTTGTATAAAATATTATGTGTTTACAAATGCAGTTACTGGAAGGTACAAGAGCTGCTGAAAGGAGTTCATACTTTTGTTCCCAGGGTAGTTAATTGTCATCTGAATATTTGAAGACTTTTTAGACCCAGATTCCCCTTAGTGTTGTTCTATTGTCTGTCTGACAGCAGAAATTATACAATTCTTCTCAGCTATTACAGTCCAAACAGACAAAGAGTGATGTTACGAAATTCACGCCATAAATTAGTTTAGTTAGAAATTTACTTACTATCTGAAAGTTAAGCAAGACTTCTTAAGTGAAATATCTCAGTTTACCTGTAGAATTTACATTACATTTTAATAACACTGAGGTGTTGATTTGCCAGTTTATGCATTTTGTGGATTAGAGATACATTATGTCTATAACAGCAGTATATTAATTTTGGTGATCTTAATATTTTTTCATAGAAGAGATGACATTTCTGAGTAGTTAATGTGTATCACATTCAGGCCAAAATCTTCAAGCTGGGAGTACGATTGATGCATTGAGTGAGTCAGCCTGATGATGAATCGACATGCTGCTTATGTGCTTTGCTGAAGCACAGATTTAGAGATAGATGGGGGCTGCTGGAAAGGGTGGTCATGGGATGATATAATACAGAGTGATATACTCCTTTTCTGCCCAGGAAGGTAGGTTTGCAACCATATGTGACTGAGCCCTGGTAGATTTCAAAGATGAATCTGGCTTGTCTGTGAATAAAGGATCAGAGGTGAAGGGACTTCAAGGTGATGTAGTCTAATGTCTTAAAATGAAGGTCTTTAGTGATGTATTGATGCTTTGTTTTTTAACATGGATAAAGTAGCAACTGCCTGTTGAAGAAAGGGCTGCAAATTTACTCATTAATGCGTAAGAACCCAGTCTGAGCTCTGACAAGCACAGTTATTTAAATGTCATGAAAACGGCAGTTTCAGTCGGAGTTCACCAGAAGCCCTAGATATTTTGTTCCTTGAATAGTAGGACTTTGGAATTGGTTACAAATGTCAGCAAAAGATACATGTGCTGTACTGCGGCTTCTCACATGAGAGAGTTGGAGATTCATCCCTATAAGAAGCAACGTTTTCCACAGCTGCAAATTCGAAGGCCTTTTTTCATTTCAGTATCAACACTTTTAGGGATTTTCTTTTGGGTAGAAGTACTTTCAGTGAAATATGTCTGTGACAAAATAAGTGATGTATGTTTTATAACTTGAAGTTGTATACATCTGCCTAGGGGACGTCCGCTGTAGCGCACATAAACATTCCTAAGCACAGCATGCAGTTTTCTTTTGAATCATGTGATGTGTTTGATTTTTATGTTTTGTTGACTAAGCTAAAGCTCAGGACTACTGTCTAGCTAAATGACTTATTCAGAATCACAAAAGAGGGAAATGGAGGCTGCAGGAATCAAACCTTGGACTATATTTTGCAGGCTGCCTGTTGCCTGCTTACCTGAAGTAGAGTGCATGTCAGGCAAGCTGTTTTGGACAGATGATGCTGCTACTTCAGAGGTCATGTTTCTGGTCAGGCACAGCTTTCAGGTAAGGAGATGTTGGAATTGAGGAACGTGTTCAGATATATGCTGCTTGTGGGGATTGTGTTATTTGTTGTTGCTGGGGGATTGTGTTATAAGCTGCCAGCATTATTTATTGAGTATAATTCAGCATTGCCTTGCTAAGACACAATTTTGGTTTGATTCCCTCAGTCTCTGCTTAACGTATGGTTGAACGAAATCAGTTTGTCAGACATTGCTCTGAGGTAACCTTTGAAAAGAAACATTTGTGCCTGAGCAAAAAGTTAATAGTGTACATGTGAGGCTGAACAAATACGAAGAATTTTAGTTGCTGTTGAAAATATATATTGTGATTCAGTTGAAGTAAGCCCCCATTCCCAGACACATATATGGCATTTTGCATTGCTTAGAATTAGTGTCTTACCCGCAGACACGGCCGGCCTTAGGCATAGGCGAACTAGGCGACCACCTAGGGCGCCGTACAGGCTGGCCCCGTAAAGGGCGCAATTTGTGTTTATCTATTTATTTTAATTAATTTACTTTTCTTAATAAGAAAAGTAAATTAATTAAAATAAATAAATCATAGGGCGCCAGAATCGTAGGGGGAAGTGAACGCCCCTCCCACTTTTACAGCTGCTGGTTGGCAGGACTGGATGGATTCAAGAATTAACAAAAAAAAAAAACCTTCACTCCGTAGTAGTGGAGTCTTCTCCTTTAAGTAGGAACATGCATGCATGCGTCACATCCACGCACGCCAAACGCGGAAATTCACTCCATGTGTACGTATGTGCACGTTTAGGAATTAGGCTGTCGGTATCAGTTTCAAAACCCCCTTAAAAGTAAGTATCCATTAACATTAATGTTATACATGTTAGAATAGTACAATATTTTGTACAAGATTCCAGTAATTTTGGAGAAATTAAGGTAGACTGAACTGCCAAAATATTTTGCAGATGGTGAGAGATGTTAATACAGCTCGAATAAGCTGTACTGCATTAGGAAATTCAAACAAAACTGATTCTCATTGGAATTGGTGTTAAAATATGACATACACTAGGTTGTTCTAGTTTATCATGCCACAGAGACAGCGAGACAGAAAGAGAGAGAGAGAGAAAGGATGCTTTCACAGAGACATGACGATATAACATAAATGCAAGAACTTGGCAGGTGCTGCTAAACGATGACTGAAAGAACCCTGCCAGCTTGAATAACCACAGTGATTAAATAGCAACAGCAGGCAAACAGGTGCTTTTGTTTTATTTATTTTTTTCCTGTCCTTCCGGAGGGTTATCAAGAGTTTGAGGCACTATTTTAAAACAATAAAAATAAGGGAAACTTATACTTCTGCAGTCATATTTATACTGAATACAACAAAGTGCACACTGACTAAGTTATTCCAACTGAGTTGTATAATCCTGGTAAAATCTGTTTGTCTTAGGGTCGCTGTCTCTCTCTGACAAAGAGATGCAGTAACTACTATAGTCTGTGCACTTCTTTATATGCTACCATCTGCAGACTGTACAGGAGAGGTACTATAAAAGTTATGGGAGCTTATGACTAAATAAATGTTCCAGTAGCACTGGAATTTCATGTATATATTTAGATGTTACTATACCTTTAGACAAGTATTTTATTGGGCTCAGACTATGTCTAATAATTCTTCAGTAGCATGTCTTTCTGAAGTATACCAATTATGTCAAGAATAAAACAACACAGGATATGGATTTCCCATTCTTGCTTTCCTGTCCAGTCTGTATTTATTAAAATGGTAGTATATCAAGGTACTGAAGCTGTGGATGCTTTGGGATTAATTAGAGAGGTCTTTCCTACAGCCACAACACTCTTTCCTCACTGAAATTGTTGGCAGCAATTATCAAGATATGGGATTAAGGCAACCAGTGGGAAAATGTAGTTCTAAGGGAAGCGGAAGAAACATGGGCAGACACCTAACCTTAAGAAAACATTTTATGTTGGTTGCTCAAGGACTCTCTTGAGCTGCGACTCTGATACTAGGTCTTCGGCTTTTCTCGGTTAGGGGTCGCCGCAGCAGAACTCTGGTCCGCTAATGATTGGCAGTAGATTTTAACAATAGTTACTCACATACAAGAGATCTTTGCAAAGGGTGCAACACAATGGTACCAATGTTCAAAGTACTGCAGTGAGAATTAATTAATCCCACACAAATATTAAGCAGTAATGAGACCTAGAATAATTACTGTATTGAACAGTGTGTTTGAGCCACACCTTCAAGCAGCAAAGGGGGAAGTTCTAAGTTAATTGTATTTATTTATTTTATTTTACATTTTTTAACCAGATAGTGTCTGGCTGGGCAAGTAGCCAGTTTTCACTGGAGACTCGAGGAAAAAAGCTCCATAACAGTAGTACAAAAAGATAATTTTACAAAGATTTACAAAGAATGTACAAAAGGTTAACAGTTGCCTACAATCACAGTTTACAAAAAGAGAATGTAAACAGAAAACATTACATTTCCTAAGCCTTACTGCAGACCTTAATAGTTGCAGCTTACAAATAAGCCAGGTGATACATATTTAAAATGAATGGATTTGAATGCTAAATAAATCTAAACAGGTCAGAAAGAGTAACATCACTGAGTGATTGTGCTGTGGCACTAGCATTAAATATTGTGTTCTCAAGTTTGTGTAACTAGATTTTTAGGGGTTCGTATCTCAAAGTAGTTGAGTGAGTGTATGATCAATCTGAAGACAATTTTAGAACCTGCTGGAGGGGTGGATTTTGTCTCCCAGAGGTTACCACACCTATGGAACAGACTCTCAATTCATGTAAAGCAGGGAACCTCTTTGGCCCTCTTCAAGCACAGTCTGGATGATTGAATGGGTAACCGTAAATTCACCCTGGGGGTTCCACCTGTGTCTCTGCTGGATACACGAGCAATAGGTGCTGATCATGGAAACAAGGTCAGAACTTGTTAGTCTTGTAAGGGCCCTAGGCTTATTAGCCTAGTAACTTCCTATGATATTATGATCCTGTGATTTAGAACTGCTAGGTGTAGAGAACTGATAGGTGGCAGCTATTATATTTTGCAGCTCTTAAATTTCTTACAGTCAGTGGACAGTAATTTGCAACTTAACAGACTAATGTAATGTCTAAAGGAAGTCTAAGTAATTCAGAAAAAAATGTTGTTCAAATACAGAGTTATGAGGGAGGTACAGGTTGAAGGCAAGAGTTGTAATGACAGATGTTTGAGGAGCCTTTTATGGTTAAATGTTCTGAAATGGGTAGGTTTATCATTATTGGTTCATACATTTTGTTTCATTGCTTACTGGAAAAATGTTCAAAACTACAAATGTATAACCTACTCTAACAAGTGTAAATGTTTCTATGTGAAACTAGCTGTTTTTTGTTTATCAAATGGCACATTGTGTTGTAAAATCTGAAAGCAGTGTTAGCATAATTGCCTTTGGTGCAGAAGGCTGTGGATTCTACTCCCACACCATCTAGATGGAGTGCTGGTATTGCAGTGCCCATATGATTATTGATTATTTGGTACATTATAAGGGGTGCTAGGGGTTCTACACTCCTGAGTATGTCCTTTGTATGAGATGCCTAGTGACTATGAACTTGTTGGTCATTTACTACTGCAGTATTACCAACTTACCAATTTTTAATGTGATGTAGGCAATTTAGTTCTTCAGGGAAAGCAGGCACTGAATTTGTAGATAAAACATTGATATGTGAAGTTGTTTTGCTGGTAGCAACCTCTTCATTAGGTATGGATTTCTTTAGTGTGGAATTCAGATGATTTTACATCTGCAGAGCTTGTGAGTATGGAGTAATATTGGTGGATTATAATGACAAAAGTCTTGAGTGGCCTTTTATGGTTGAACATTTCTGAAATGGATAGTTATTGGTTCGTACATTTTTTCACTGCTTATAAAAATAATGTTTAAAACTACAAATTTAAAACACTTTCTAACAAGTGGTGCTATATTATACAAGGAATATAATTCAATGCAATCAAGAAGGTGAGTCAAAGAACAAATACATGTATGCATGGCCCTAAAAAATGTGTGAAAGGAGTCTGTTTTGAAAACAGCCCAAAGGTAAACTTAATTCTTCACTGGCCAGATGCATTTTCTATGAATGTGGGTTTTCATGCTGTTTCAATGAATATGAATTTTTCCATTTCAATGAATGTGAGTTTCAAGGGCAGAGAAGTTTATTGCTTATGCTAAGTATGTTTTCATTGCGAGACTGTATTGTTTAGCAAATGGCTACCTGTGTTTGTGCTATTTTATTTAAATATCTGTAATGACTGTAGAATCAAATAAGAGAATAGTACGCGTGGCAACTGGTGAGAAATAACCAAATAATGGAACAGTGAAATGGCAGAGGAGGAGGGTGCTGCTGGGGGGAGTGGTTTGCTGCAGGAGCAGCTGCTCTGGGGGGGGGGGGGGCAGTCTATTAGCCTGCCTAGGGCTCTGTTTGACCGTGATCTGGCTCTGGTATTTAAAGTAGAAAATATTATGCAGAAGTAGTTGCAGATAAAGACACCTTGGAATGTAGCTATTCTTCCTATGCATTTAAATAATTTAAGGAAATGACTGGATTGGCTTTCTTGGGGAGTGACCCTGTGGGTGTGGCTCAAATAGGGGTGTTTCGTGACTGTGGTGTGGGTGGGGCTTAAGGGGCGCCATTTCGGCTAAGGCCGGTCCTGCCCGCAGAGAACTGTGACCCAACAATAACAGGGAACTGAACTTTCGCCAGCCAGAGACTTATTTATAAACTAGTTGGTCAGCAGCTTGGCCTCTCTCTTTGCATGTGTGGGTGGAAGTAGTTAAAGAACTGGAAGACGCACTCACCTCTTGCAGCAAATGATCAAGCTTATTCTGTAGGAAAAAGGTGCATGGTGTCATCCTCACTCAGAAAAGTTGCAGCAGACGCAGGCATGTTAAATCTCCCTTACAATCCTCTAACAATGTGACTGTCTTACAGCTCTGATGCTTGGAAATTCAGAAAGAGGCAAAATGCCACTGAAGTAATTGATAATACCAAGCAGACTACTATACCATAGCCTTCAGACCCTTAAATAGCTAATTTCTGACAGCATGTTTCGTGTTTTGATCAGTTTTAAGTGGACCCATGTCTGGGCAGGAAGGATACTGCCAAAAATAAGAAATTTGTAAGGCACAACTTTAAAACAAGTTTAGCACCAAAGCAACACCAGGAAGCTTAAATCAGGCTACATATTGCACACATTTTTTTTATATTAGTTTAATTTACTTTAAAAGGCAGAGAGAGCAAATTTGCTAAACCAGCATACATTTTCTGAGCAATAAGATATGATAAACTATAATGAATGGCATTATTGACTGACTGTGTTGCTCTAATATTTAATGTAAAATCAAGTATTTTTTAAATGACAGTGCAAAAATATGAAGCTAAATTACATTCTACAAGAACAGGGATAACTGAGAGACATGCTGAGAGCTTTTAAAACTGTTTCCTCTGCTGCAGCTGCTCTTTGTTTACCAGCACTGTCACGTCATAGACTCTAGTAGGAGATTTGATCTTATCAGTCATAGATCTTATCACACACAACACAAGCACACCAAAAATAAATAAACCACACACATACACTTTACAAAACCCTACTTCTAACCCTACAATAAACCATACATACAGTACTATTTATCCACTTACCTTAACCTGCTCCCTAACCCTAAGTTCCATAACTATCACACCACAGTGGAGGAAATAGTGAAGCCACGGAACGGCCCACCGAAATCTTGCCTTAGGCAAAATTTCGATGTTCTGCGGCTTCGCTATTTTCCGCTTTTGATGTAGTGGTTTTGAAATTGTAGCATTCTAAGTTTTGAGACTTCAATGTTACAATATAAACCCGGTAGATCTAGCAGGTGGAATTTATTTTCAAGTGCATTTTCAAGGAATTGTGAGCTTCAAGGGAAGCAAAGGTTACTGCTGCTCATGCTAAGTCTGCTTAAAATGTGCAATTGTTTTGTTTAGCAAATAGTATCATTATTGTGGTATAGAATTTTAAAGCAGTGTTAGCACAGCAGGTAGCATTTTTACATCTTGATACAAAGGGGTGTAGGTTCTATTCCTACAGCATGTACATTTGTATTTTAAGGGGGTATGGTACTGCAGTCCTTAGTATGTCCTCCTTTGGATGAGACACCTAATAACTATGAACCTGTTTTTCAGCTTGCCACCCATTCCTTATTGCAATATACCAGCTTACCATTTCTTTTAATGTAACATAGGCAATGTATTCTTCAAGGGCAACAGGCACTGAATTTGTAAATGAAACACTGACATATTTGTTTTCTAGCAACAACCTCTTTATTGGTTTCAGATCTCTTTAATGTGTATGACAGAAGTTTGAGTGGCCCTTTATGGTTGAAATGTTCTGAATTGGGTAGGTTGTTATTATTGGTTCATATGATTTGTTTCATTGCTTAATGGAAAAATTTTCAGAACTATAAATTTAAAACCCACTCTTAACAAGTGGTGCTGTATTATACAAGGGATATAATTCAATTATTATATAGTATAATTAATACAGTCAGGAAGGTGAATCAAAGAACTTTTGCATGGTTCTAAAAATGTGTGCTAGGAGCCTATGATTTGAAAACAGCCCAAAGGTAAACTTACCCTGCCACTGACCAGATGCATTTTCTTTGAATGTGAGTTTCAATGCTGTTTCAGTGAATGTGGGTTTCAAAGGTAGATAAGTTTTAATGCTGAGTCTGTTTTCATTGTAAGACTATTGCTTTGTTTAGGTTTAGTAAATGTCTATCAGTGTTTGTTCTATAAAATTTGAAATAAGTTATAAATGAAATCCAAATATCTGTAATCATTGAAGAAGTAAAGCATAAAACAGTACGCACACAGAGATTTGAACAGTGTCACTGACAAATGGGGAGAAATATCCAAGCAATGGGGCACTGGAATGGCTGCGTGGGTGGGGGGGGCTGTGTGGGTGGAGGGGGTGGGGCTACATGGGCAGAGGGGGTGGGGGCGGGGCTGTGTGGGCGGGGCTCTGGGTTTGCACCCCCCTGCAAAAAATCCTGCGGGCTCCCTTGGTTGCAGCTCATATGTAACCCGGGTATTTGTAATCCACAAAGCATTTAAGGGAAAATCCACACTGAGGGGTGAGTAACATGAGATCCACAAAATGACAGCCAGTACTATTTCGAGATAAAGCTAAACAGTTTCAGTTCAGAAAAGGAAAAAGGGAAAAGCCTAGTCCCACAGTTCCATTTGAAGCTATAGCACAAACCTATGAAAGTATAAAATGGTGGCCGAAGCCTCTCACCACTCAGTCGATAATATTCTGGATGTCAGACACCGCAGTTCCACTGATGAGAAGTGTAGAGATCACCCAACAGCCATAATCAAAAATGGCTTCTTTATAATAGGCCCGACAGTATTCATGTCCTTGCTGATCAGATACAGGCGTGGGACTACTGGTTCCAGACTTGTCTCTTGATTCCACAGATCACCATCAACCAGGTTTTCAGAGGAGGGAAAACGCATTCTGCAACTTCACTTCCTTGATCCAGACACTAGAAAAATCTGGTTTTAATGCAAGGCCCCTTATTCGTTCACCGTGTGTTTCAGTCTCCTCCCTTTCACTTTTGTTTCTCTTTTTTGATATATAATGGAAAGGAACTCCACCTTGTGGT
Source organism: Protopterus annectens (assembly GCF_019279795.1). Taxonomy (NCBI): domain Eukaryota; kingdom Metazoa; phylum Chordata; order Ceratodontiformes; family Protopteridae; genus Protopterus; species Protopterus annectens. The sequence goes on along the minus strand of NC_056727.1, from coordinate 131,377 downwards.
GTATCAGAAATCTACAGTCTGTTAACCATACAGTGAAATATAGTGGGAGCTACACATATAGCTGTAGAACAGCAGCATAATATTTACAGAATAATCATTTAGCTAAACTATAAATACAAAAAAAAAAAGATTCATGTAGTATACCTTAGTCAACTGCCAAAGTGTTCTGCTTGCAGAAACAAGTTTTTTTACCATGTCGCAAATTTCAGTTTTGAAACCTCTACATGGATGAAAGTATCCAGTGCCAATAATACCTGAAATACAAATGTTAGCCAAAATGAATACATAATTTAGATTTGATGTTTCAGTTCTAAATCTGTGCAAGTTTAAACACATAATCTTCAAACAAGATTGCATGCCATCCATGTTAATACTCACTCTACATTTGCTGTTCTGACTTCCATATTTTCAACACACTGATTGTTCCCAATATAATCAATAAAGTGAAAGCACATAAAAATTAATGTGTACATTGCAATCAAATGTTTCAAAATGCGGATTACATAATTTTAGCAATCTGTTCAAAGTACAGTCATGTAGGCACACTCTTCACAAATACACTCATCAGCAGTAATCTTTGAATAGAGGTCAAAATAGAGATAAATAAACATTTGAGTTTACACCTTAGCAAAACCTTGTTTATGTGTACATTTTTTTCCATTAGCTGTCCTATTCCCTTTGAAGGTGATGTGAAGGCCAGTGCTGGTCTCATGTCAGCACAGGTACTAATATCAGATGGCACAAAGGTTCCATGTAAATGATGCACTGGTATGCACTCTCTTCAGTTCTTTGAGGCTAAAAAACATCAGCACAATTCTGTGCTTGTGGTAGTAAAATTATTTTCTATATATGGAGACAAATGAATAACTTAAAAACTGACTTATGAACAGTGTCACAGGTGCAAAAGATAGCACACTTGCCATTGGTGCTAGAAGACCAAAAGGTTGTGGGCTGTATTCACACTTCGGCTTACTGCATGACTGACACTACAGTGCAGCATTAGGGGAGTGTCATCCTTTTGCTGAAATGTTAAAATTATGTCTCTTTTTCTTGAGTTGGTAGCTCAGTTAGATGTAAAAAAAAAAAAAAAACCAGAGCACCTATCAAAAAGAGTATAGGAAGTTTCTTGATGCCCTGTTCAAATTTCCCCTAGTGATATAAATACTACCCCTGGTCTTTCCTAAAAAGAGGTCACTAGGATAGTGGGACTAACCCAGTCAGCAAAGGAAAAATACAAAACAAAATGTATAAATGTATATATCATTGGTGTAAAAACATCCAAGAAGTCTAACCATTAGTGCAAATCGAGAAAATAGGAAGAATGCAGCTTTAGTGCTACAGTGACCTCTGTTGTCATGGTAGCTACTTTACAAGACTGTATTATCATACTTCTGGAAGGGTAATTTAACAATAAATCATAGTGTTTAAAATCGCAGGTAGTGGAAGGTTACCTCTGGGGTGTGATTTAAAAGATCTCATGAAGCACAGTCATGCTACAATCAGCACTATTCATAGAATAAGCATCTAACTTAATAATGTTTAATAAATATATTAATGGTAGTCTATATTACTCCATTCAATATGTCCTGAGGGAGAAACATTTCTAAAGTATACTCCAGACATTACTGCAGTCATTGTACAATAAGTCCAATCAGGACTGTGATACCCCTACACTGTCCTAGTAATCAAGGAGCCTCAATCTTCACCACTGGCAACAGTGAGGGAAGTACACAATGGGAGGATGACAAGTACACACAGAGTAAAGTACAATTTCCCTTAACAGCACACAGAGATATCAGTCAATCTGGGGCTGGTTTCTCCCTCTTTCTCCAGATCCCCAATAAGACTTCCCACTGGCACAGCTGTGGAGTTGAGTCCTTAGCCAGGGTTCCAAGCCAAGTCCTCCCAACACTCTCTCCAGTGCTTTGTGTCCTTGCCCAAGTAGGTGACACACACACACACACACACACACACACACACACACACACACACACACACACACACACACACACACACACACACAGACGCACGCACACACACACACACACACACACACACACACACACACACACACACACACACACACACACACACACACTCTGATTTATCCTCTAACACCCCTGGGAAAGGCTGGCAATGGTTTACTAGCTATGACCCTTCTGCCCAGACCATAAAGTAGTTATCACTGCCACCAGAACCCCTTATCAGTTACTTTAAGGCCCTTCCCAAAGGGTGAGCAATCCTACTGTGTAATGTTACTATTATCCAAATGGTAAGTGTGACCAAGACTTGCAAGGCTATTTGGGAGTGGCCTGTACAGTGTCACCAAATACATTTAGAATAAATGAATAAATAAGAGCTTAAATATGTCTCACAAATATCAGCCACAAAGATAGGTTTAAATATATTTAATAATAAATAATACAAGAACAAGATAATACTCAGAAAACACAGTTACCTGAGAGTTCAAAAATCACAGGAAACATTTTAAAACAACATTGCAAGACAGTTTCAAAATATCTAAGCTAATCTTTACTATATTCCTATCTATATCTAAAAGAAATTACTGTACCCTGGTTACTTACGATTAGCAAGGCAAGTGCAGATGATGATGAGAGGATGTTCTTCTTGGGTCCAAGGCAAAATACAAAATGCGAGAGTTCTTAAATCAATATCAAATATTACTGCTGGGTTAGCTTGGCTGACATCACTCTTTGTCACCTGACTTCAGTTCCCAGGCTAAACAGATACTACAGAATTTTAACATATCTGTGTGGGAAGTGCATATCTCTCAGAAGTTTGCAGAACTTGGAAGTCGTAAAATAATAAAATGCTTTTACATTTGAAACGTAGTATTTCTGTTTCACAACAATACAAAAACTTCTAGCTCTAAACATCCTGTCTTCTTGCTGCAATGAAACTAACTTTTATAGCACATTGTAAAGCACTTAATTTCAACTTATTTTCTTGACGTTTTGTAAGTTAATCTTCTATGTTCCAGCAGGGTATGTTGTGGTTACATTCTTGAAGTTCAGTACATTACAGTTCTGTATAAATCATATTCATATTCACATTCACAAATGACGTAGAATCATTTACAAAATTCCAGATAGCTGGGCTAGCAGTGCCACAAAGACCTTGAAGTGTTTACTGTATTTGTCATAACAAAAGGCAAAACTATAGACCAGGCACTTTGTGCCTGTTTTGTGAGATATTCCTTTCTTTTCCTTACCTTTTTTATATGAGATACAAATGTAACTAAACTTTCTGAAAGAATGAATCTTTCTAATACAACATCTCAGCTGACTGTAATGGTATAGAAATAGAAGTTATGTTCTTACCATAACGTTCCATGTTAGTTGTCTTCTTCTCGCCTTCTTCTTGCTGGATGGGTTCGGAGCCGACCTCGGCTCCGACTCGGCCACTCTAAAAGCTCGAGAGTTGGTTCCACCGGCTCGAGGCTCCCCTTATATCCCACAATGCTAGGCGAGAGTTACCTCAGATCTCGTTTGTAAGCTAACCCCAGCTTATAACAGTAACAGTATAACTGTAAAACAGAATCCACCTCTAACAACAGGAAGAAAGAAGGGTGACCTACATCCTGAACCAAGAAATATGCATAATAGCATATGACTAAGAAAGAGGGGGTAGAAAGAGAGGTCACGATCACAACTCCTCTAGGTCTGTCCAGGCCAGGGGAAGGAGGGTGGGGCAAGAAGAAGGCGAAGAAGACAACTAACATGGAGCGTTATGGTAAGAACATAACTTCTATATGTTAAGTTGTCTATCTCGCCTTCATTCTTGCTGGATGGGACCGTGTCCCTAGCACCTTGTCCCGGGTGGCCTAACGGAACAGACTCCTGAGAACAGTGGAACCAAAGTTAGCTCTATGCCTAGAAGCTAAATCCAACTTATAATGAGAAATAAAAGTGTGAGGAGTAGCCCAAGTAGCCGCTGCACAAATGGTGTCAATAGGCAGTCTGTCTTGGAAGGCTAAAGAAGTAGCCAAAGCTCTGGTGGAATGGGCTTTAGGTTTATTAGGCAATTTTTGTTGTCTAATTTCATATACCAGGGAAATCAAAGATGTTAGCCATCTGGATAATGATACCTTTGAAACTGAAAGTCCCTTTCTGCTTTCGCATAGGAGACAAACAGTTGATCAGATTTTCTGAATTGTTTTGTTCTATCCAAGTAGTACCTTAATTGACGATGAACATCCAGGCAGTGTAATTTTGTTCAGACCTATTGGAATACTCTGGAAAAAGACAGGAGGTCAATGCTTTGGTTTAGATTTGATGTTGAAACCACCTTAGGCAAAAGGACGGGTTAGTTCGTAAGGATACTCTGTCCTTATGGAACAAAAGATAAGGAGGACGACAACTGAGTGCTTGAAGTTCTGAAACTCTTCTAGCTGATGTAATAGCCACCAGAAAGAGAGTTTTCCATGATAATAATTTCAAGGAACATGAAGCTGCAGGTTCGAAGGGGGAAAGAATCAAAGAAGCAAGAACTAAATTTAGGTCCCAAGGAGAAGGAGGATTTCTTATAGGAGGTCTGAGAAGAAAAACTCCTTTCAAAAAGGCTTTGCAAAGTTTGTGGGACATTAGGGCAGATTCAGAAATACCCACATGGAAGTTAGAAATAGCTGCCAATTGAACCTTAAGTGTAGATGGAGATGAACCTGCATGGAAGAGTTCAGCTAGAAAATCAAGGACTAGTTGGATGGAAGCGGTGAAAGGATCTATGTCCTTTCCTTGTGCCCAATATGAGAAGCGTTTCCACTTACTCAAATAAATCTTTCGAGTGGAAGATTTACGGGAAGCTATCAATATATCTCTAACAGAGTGAGATAATTGAGGAAGCCTGGCTACGGTTGGAACTGGAGGAACCAAGCAGTGAGGTTCAGAGAGGGAGGGAGCGATGAAACTGACCCGACTGATGGATCAAAAGATCTGGAACTAGGTCCAGATTCCACGGTCGCTCAAAAGAAATCGATGTAGAAAGGGGAACCACACTTGTCGAGGCCAGTAAGGAGCAATGAGGATCAATGAGGCCTTCTGAGCGATAGCTTTCTGTATTACTTGAGAGATCAGTGGGAAAGGAGGAAATGCATACAGAAGTCCCGGGGCCAAACTTGGACTAGAGCGTCTCTGCTGGGTTGGCCTGGTAAAGGGAATAGAGTGAAATATTCTCTGCACTTGCTGTTTTGGGGCGTAGCAAAAAGATCGCAGCAAGGCTGACCCCACTTGAGAAAAATTTCTCTCACTACAGAGTCTTTCAGAGACCACTCGTGAGGCATGAGTATAGCTCTGCTCAACTTGTCCGCAATGTGATTGGACTTCCGGGATGTGCGTTGCTATCAGAAAACGCTGAGAAGAAATCGCCCATTGCCACAGTCTGAGTGCTTCTCGACACAGGGGTATGATCTGGTTCCGCCTTGTTTGTTGATGTACCACACTACAGACATATTGTCTGTCTGGATTGCAATTGTTCCCAAGGGAAGAGAGTCTTGAAGGGCTTGCAACGCTAAAAGCACTGCTCTCATCTCCAGAACATTTATGTGCAAGTGGCATTCGTTTGGTTGCCATGTGCCCTGGACTGTCCTGCCCTGATAATGCCCCCACCCGATCAGGGAGGCATCCGTTGTCAGAGTAGCAACCGGAGGAGGTGGAACAAATGGTCTTCCGACAGGAGCTGGGGAAGACATCCACCACATGAGATGCTTTTGCACGCTTGCGTGATCATAATGGTGTGAGACATTGGAAGTTCCTGGTATGACCATTGAGTAAAAAGCATCCACTGAAGGATCCGCATGTGGTATCTGGCCAATGGAAGGAGAGGTATGGCCGCTGCCATGATTCCCAACACCTTTAGAACTAACCTGGCTTTGACTCTGTTGTTGTTGAGAAGAAGTGACACCAATTTGTGAATGTCTGATATCCTTTGGTGAGTTAGCCTTGCAGACATGTTTATAGTATCTAGATTTGTGCCTATGTAGGTAATAGTATGACAAGGCGACAAAACAGACTTTTCGCAATTTATTGAAATACCCAGTTTTTGACAAACGCGAAAAGTATAATCTCTGGCCATCAGAAGGAGATGCTTGGTGGGAGCTGTGAGAAGCCAGTCGTCCAAATATGGAAACACCTGGAATCCTTGTCGTCTCAGGTGAGAAGCTACCACTGCCATGCATTTGGTAAACACCCGGGGGGCAGTGGTGAGACCAAAGGGCAGGGCCCTGAACTGAAAATGACTGGTTCCCAGCCTGAAGCGGAGGAATCTTCTGGGCGTCTGTTCATTTTATGTGATAGTACGCATCCCGAAGGTCTATAGAGCACATCCAGTTTCCTTTGCCCAAAAGGGGAAGAATGGATTGCAGCGTGACCATCGAAATCTTGTTTTCTTGACTGATTTGTTCAAGACACTGAGATCCAAAATCGGTCTCCAGTCCCTGTTTTCTTTGGAACTAAAAAGAACCTTGAGTAGATTCCGGATCCTTGTTGGTCTGCTGGCACTGGCTGAATTGCTCTTTTGCAAGCAGTTTTGAAATTTCCAAAGCTGCTATATCCCTTTGAGCGGTGGAACATCTGGAAGGGATTTTTGACTGATTTGGAAAAGCGAAGAAAGGGGATAGAATAGCCTTGAAATGATGGACTGTACCCATTTGTCTTGAGTCAGGGATAGCCAGGCTTCTGGGTACAGTGACAATCTTCCCCCGACTGCCTCCGAAGATGGGCAGTCGGGCAACACCTCAGGGATGCTGAAAGGGCTTGTCAGGAAAGGCTTCCCGATTGCCCTGGTTCTGCGGACCCCCCCTGCCCCTAGGGTGACGTCTACCATTGTTATTCCCACCTCTGCCTTTGGTAGGAAAACGACTCTGTGCATCAGGCGAAGTCCCTTGAGATTGTTTACGGAACCACATCTTTCCACCCTTCTGGCCTTTGGGGTAAGGCCTAGAAGGAGTCGAAAAATGGACTCCGACGGCAGAAAGGGTCTTGCCATCAGTCTCGCACCTAGTCAGGGTTTCTTTCACTTGTGGACCAAAGAGAGATGATCCATCAAAAGGGGAGTTCGTGAAAGACGTCTTGAAAGGGTCCGCAAAATTGCATAGCCGCATCCAGGCGTGCCTACGTAAGGCTACACCTGTCCCTGCGGCTCTGCTCGCTCCATCGGCCGCGTAAGAGAGGAGGCGCATGGAGGAGTTGGATATGGAATTAAGGGTAGCCAGCTGTGTGTTCATCTTTTCTTGGAAACCCGCAGCTGTAGGATCCTTTAACATTTCACTCGCTTCCTTGATCAAGTCCCTTTGAAGACGAGTGAAATGGCACAGGTAGTTCAGCGAACGCATGGTAAATGTCGCTGAGGAGAACATCCGCTTCCCGTACCTATCCATGGACCTAGATTCCTTGTTAGGTGGATGGACAAGTACTGAAGGATCAGCCAGTTCCTTCTTTGTGGCAGCAGCTACCACCATAGCATCCACAGAAACTCCTTTTGATAAAAATTGCTTGTCTGATGGAGCTGTGATGAACTTAGAGGGTCTCCTGGGAGTGGGGTCCACTGAATCAGGAGCCGTCCATGCCTTCTTAGCAACCACCTGCATGAGGGGGTCAAGGGAGGGACACCCAGGAGGTGGAAGGATGAGAGCCAAACGCCTCAAGATACACAGATTCGTCCTCCGAAGGGTTGAGGGCTGGCCAATTTCCCCTCTGTTTCAGGATCTCCAGAATGTCTGCAAATGAGACATCTTCAGAAGGGGAACGGGGAACCCTCAGAATCATCCAAATCTGTGTCTGGCGTGATAGACTCAGGTGAGTCAATGTGTTTCCTCTTGCACTTCCTCTTCCGAGGGGCTCTTCTGCCAAATCAGGAGAGGCCTCGGAAGAGGATGAAATCCCACAGGGGCTCCTGAGGAGCTGGCTCTCTGCGGTCCGGGATGAGGGAGTGAGTCGACTTACCCTGAGGCAGCATAGAGGGAGGCGGACGGAGCCGACTGTGGAGTAGAGCCAGGCTCTAACACACTCCGCATGACCTCGAATGCACCCCTGTCAGGCAGAGCCAGAGGTCCCCGCTCCGAGGAGCTAAGAACCCCCTCGGCACCGACAGTGATGGCTCGAGGCCGATGTCGAGCCGAACTCACCAGCGCCCGAAGCCCGAGAGGAGAGGGGTCGGACAAGGGTCCGATGCCACTCACCCCTCGGAGCCGACGAGGAAGTCCGGCGCCGAGATTCTTCCAAAGAAGAAAGCGGAGCCGACAGCGGGCGAAGACAATTGTCTCGGCTCGGTAATCACAGTCTCGGTTCCGGCGACCCGGCTCGAACTCAAGAGAGTCGAAGGAGGAAAATGTTGATGGACCGGGGCAGGCATCGACTGATGAGTCGGGCTCTGAAGCATCTGGGCTAGTGCCTCGGACTTAAGTAGTCGACTCACTACCCTCTGAAGGTCATGATCGGACAGCCTCGATGACCTAGAGGAATGAGACCTTTGGCTCCGTTCAGACAGCAGGGGAGATCCTGGAGCCGAATGAACGGAGCCAAGAGATGGTGACCTAGACCTCTTCCTAGTTGTCGGCTCCGAAGGTCTGGTCGGAGCCGACACCGGAACCTCAATAACCTCGGCTCCGGCCGAGGGAGCCACAGAAACTGTGGACTGAGACTTATCGGCTCCAGCCGGAGCCGATAAAGGCAAAGGTTGAGCAACCTGAGGTCTCGGCTCAGAAGCCGGAGCCGAAGACCTCGATGCCTTAGAGGGCTTCCCTGTTGAAACTGACAGGGAATCCTCTGGCTTCACAAAAACAACGAAAAAAAGTATAGGCAACAGCCTAAAAAACAACGCCAGTTCAAGGAAGAAATTTATTGCAGCTTAGCGCTTCGGCATAGTAGCCTTCAATGAGCATAATTACAAACACACACCCACTCCATTATATATCATAATTAATCAAACAATTAAATCAATTGACCAATAAAAATATATATAATATAGCATTTAAAAGGGAAATATCTAAGTTACAAGAAAGATGCAATGCTAGTCACACAAATTTATAATAAGCATTTTAAATTGACTTCCAAATTCAAACCATTAGGAGACATAGTATTATACTTCAGAATATAAATGGTTTCTTTAAATAATAAAATATTTTTAATTAGTTTATCATCTCCAGTTCTAATGAAAATATTTTCTAAGACACAACATTCAAACATTTCTGTATTACTGTTATGACATTCCATAAAATGTACAGCAATAGGGCTAGTTAATACTCTTTTTTTAATATCTCTAACATGCTCCTGCATTCTAGTTTTAAATTTTCTTTTTGTCTCACCAATATAATATAATTTACATGGACATCTTATACAATAAATAACCCCTACAGAATTGCATGAAAAATTATTAGTAGGAATAAATGAAATACCATTAATATTATCAAAATATGGTTTAATAAATTTACATATATTACACTGGCCGCAAGGATTAGTACCCACTGTAATCAAATTTCTATATATATTATTTAATGGAGAAATATAATAAGTATTAATTAATTTATCAGATAAATTTTGGCCTCTCTTGTAAGATATTTTAGGAACAATAGGGAAAATTTTATAAAGATTTTTATCCGAAATTAAAAATTTCCAAAAATATTTAATAATATTCCAAATTCTGCCACTACATAAGTTATATGTAGTGACAAAATAAACATCTTGCACTTCATGCGTAAAACTCCTTGAACTTATATTATAATTACTATTAGAACTAACCTCATGAATGAAAGGCAAATAATTATTCATTTCCATATTTTTCCTAATAATCAATTTATCATCATTAATGGAACTAGTTTTATTCATTAACTTATTAATACAAAAATCTAATATATCAATTTTATATCCTCTTTTCAAGAACATAATAATACTATCATATATATTCTGTTCTAAATCAATTTCATTATTACACAATCTAGATAATCTTATAATTTCTCCATAAGGAATAGCAGATAAAGTATGGGGGGGATGGCAACTGGTGCCATAAAGAAACTGATGACCGTCCATAAATTTACGATATACAGTAGTATGAATTTGATCACCCAATATACCAGTTAACAAAATATCTAGAAAATGGACTTGACCACCAAATTGTAAACTATCAAACCGTAAATTGTATTTATTATTATTAAGGTCTGAAAAAAACTCATTAACATGTTCAATACCCCCGCCACAAAGAAAAATTAAATCATCTATGTAGCGGTAGTAACACAAGACATGATGTTTATAAAATTTGTTGGTATATACATATTCTAACTCAAATTTACCCATGAAGAGGTTGGCATACATGGGGGCAAAAGATGCCCCCATAGCAGTGCCCTTCAGTTGATGGTAAATGGATTGGTTAAAACTAAAGAAGTTATTGGATAAACAAAATGAAGTCAAGTCCATGATATAATGGGTTGTAGGATTATCTCCCAAAAAATAAAATAATGCCTGTAAGCCATCAGAATGTTTAATGTTAGTGTAAAGACTGACAACGTCTACACTAATCCAAAACATATTATCTGTCCAGATGATATGACTTAATTTATCAATAAAGTCAAAAGAATCTCTAATATAGGATTCTAACTTAAATACATAAGATGACAGATAATTATGAACAATTATGCCGATATTTTGACAAAAATAATTACTAGCTGAAACGATAGGACGTCCAGGTGGTTTAGTCATATTTTTATGGAGCTTAGGCAGGCAATAAAACGTAGCTAAACTACAATTCTCTAAACAAAATTTTTTATCAAAATCATCCTTAGAAATATATCCAAGTCTAACCCCCTTATCTAGTAAAGTAGTACATTCTTTGATAGCTGTTGTATATTTATCATAATCACTAATTTCATAAGTTAATGAATCATTTAAATGTTCCATACACATGTCTAAATACTGCTTATTATTCAAAATAACAATTTTGTTACCCTTGTCAGATTTTTTAATGACAATATCATGTCTACTTGAAAGATTTTTCATAGCCAACCATTCATTTTTAGTCATATTACACAATTTTTGATCATTTCTACATACATTTAGCAATTCTTGCAATGAAAAATGAATCATTTCAGAAAAATGTGTAATATTACAATTATTATATGGGGGAATAAACTTGCTGTGAAAATTAATACCTTTAGTGTTAAGCATAGAATAAGCTGAAGAATATAAAGAAAAAGAAATATCATCAGAAAAACAAGAGTAATAACTATCTAAACTAGAATCACCATCACTATCACTATGTATCACATTAGAAACTGGCTCATGATAACCATATATTTTTCTGTCATTAGAGAAAAAATATCTCAAATGAAGTTTTCTAATAAATTTAAAGAGCTCTTGTTTCAATAAATGGTGTCTAGGAAAAACAGTGGGAACAAATTTAAGACCATATTGCAGTACAGTTAGTTCTTCATTAGAGATATTACAACCAGAAATGTTAACAACATTATTATCACTAAATGAAACAGGGTTAGAAAAATCAAGTCCATCTACCCCTCTTGAATGTTTGTCTAGATTGCCCTTCACCCGGAGAAGAACCCGTAGCAAAATCTTTCTTTTTGCGTCCTCGTCTGGAATTGTTACTATCGCTCCGAAACCGCTGCTGGTGCCCCACCGAATCATTAGCAGCTGGAAGAGGTGGAAAGTCAGTATCTGAGTCCGTGGTTAAACCATAACCATCAGAGGAAGCAAAAGATACTGAGAGTTGTTTTTTGTTATTATATTTAACATTAGCTTGTTTTTTTGAAGGATGAAAAACTTTTTTGCGTTTCCAAAGAAACGCTCGCCCATTATCATAATCTCTAATGTCTCTCTTTATTTTCACAGATTTATACTGTATCTGCTCAGTTTCATACTTATGTAAATTTTCACTCAAACTAGCAAAAACATCATTCACCTTAGACATGCCAATATCAGCCAATAATTTAGCATGCATTGCATGTAATTGTTCTTGTAACTTTAACAAAAGAAGCTGTTCCCTTTCTACAAGGATCTTGACCCACTCCATAGCACAATTGTGAGCCGCTGTGAGCCAGCGGTCTTTGAATATTAAATCATCATTGTCCGAATTATCAAACGGTGTTACCGAAGGTCTGGTCGGAGCCGACACGGGAACCTCAATAACCTCGGCTCCGGCCGGAGCCGAGGGAGCCACAGAAACTGTGGACTGAGACTTATCGGCTCCAGCCGGAGCCGATAAAGGCAAAGGTTGAGCAACCTGAGGTCTCGGCTCAGAAGCCGGAGCCGAAGACCTCGATGCCTTAGAGGGCTTCCCTGTTGAAACTGACAGGGAATCCTCTGGCTTCAGTAAGCCTCTAAGAATTAATTTGTTTTTCTTTCCTGCAGGACCCTGGGGCTGAAGCCATGGCACACAGCACAGGAGTCCTGCAGGTGCAAAGGCCCCAGACAATAGACACAAGAAGTGTGAGCGTCTGTCAGAGACATTTTCTGACAGCACGCATCACACTTCTTGAATCCGGAGACCTTTGCTTCTTTAGACATTTTCTTGACTGACAGGTGTACACAAACACTCACCCAAACACACAAGTTATACCCTGTCAGGAAAACACAATAAATTTAGTAGTAATACTAGTATTTAAAGTACACTAAACTAGAATAAACTACAAGAAACACAAACACTCCACTAGGGAAGGGAAGGCCTAAGGGCCCAATGGAAGAACCAAAGGTTCTTTGGGAAAGAAAACGGAAAAATTTAGGGTCGGGAATAAAGTTTTCTAATCTACACTAACTAAGAAAAAATATTAACTTAAAAGGGGTTTTTAAAGAGTAATTTTACAAGAAAAATTAACACTCACCAGGAACCGGTAGAAACAACCAACCTCGAAGCTGTAGCGGCAAACGAGATCTGGGGTAACTCTCGCCTAGCATTGTGGGATATAAGGGGAGCCTCGAGCCGGTGGAACCAACTCTCGAGCTTTTAGAGTGGCCGAGTCGGAGCCGAGGTCGGCTCCGAACCCATCCAGCAAGAATGAAGGCGAGATAGACAACTTAACATCAAATGCTCTAGAATATTTTGTTACAGAGAGTAAAATACCAGCAGTTAAGCTGACTAGTTCAGTAAGAAATTTGACTCTGACCTAATTAATTATGATATTAAAAAAAATCTTATCAGGCAAGAGCTGCAGTAGTTTGACTTTCTTAAGGGTAGATAATGTCTAATGAATCTGGTTAACTTCTTTGAAATGGTAACACAAGCTGTTGACAGTGGTTATGCTGCACACAAAGTGTACCTTGACTTGGTCAAGGCATTGGATGCCATTTCAAATGTTACCATAATAAGCTCAATACACTTTGAATATAAGATGGATACCAGATTTGCTAAAAGATAGAGAGTACACAGTGAAGGTAGCAAGTGCTTGTTCAGAGAGTATGAAGGTGACCAGTGGTGTTCTGCAGGGCTTAGTACTGGGACCTCTGTTGTTTGACATCTTTTTTTTCAATCTCCAGATCATGAATCAAGACCTCTGGTTAACCAAGTTTGAGGAGGATTGTGTGTCATTCTCAATACTCCATCTGATAGCCAGGCCCTCTGGCGTGAGCTTATAAGTGTCAACCTGGTGTACAACTAACGGGCTCAAATTAAATGCAAAATAAGTGCATTATTGTCTCATTCTTTGCCCCCCCCCCCATTCAAAATTTTTTTTTATAGTATACACAAAAATCACACCAGAAAAGGAATGCAATTAAAGATCTTGAAACATGGGTTGATAATTCTCTCTTCCTTGACCTTCATATTGCTAATAGTGGTCAAGAAGACCTTCTACTAAGTGCAGCTGATCTCAAAAGGAATATCATCCAGATTTAATGATCTTATTACCTCTTATATTCTGCATTAATTAGATTAAGGGTGGGAGATTGGCCTAATGGTTAAGGTGTTTACCTTACAGACACAATGTGCAGGGTTTGATTCTCACATGGGGTAACTGGCTAGGCTTAAAATGGCTTGAAAGGGCAGGTAGCCTAGTACTAACCTATGAACTCTAATAATAGAATATAATGCACCCTTTGAGATGCACCTCATTAGACATATTAACAACTGGAAAGACCCCAAAAATTCCTAACTAAAAAAGTCATTGCCTTAAGAACCTTAAGCCACCAGAAAAGACTAGAAGCACTGTTCATTTACTCAGTGTCCTGCAGTCTACTTTGGGTGATCTGTGCCTTGCCTTCCATGCCATTAGGAACCTAGTAGTCCAGGATCTGTTATACTTCCATAAGTCAAACCAGGACCTGAGATCTAAACCCACGTTAGCAAATAAACAGAACATGGCAGAAAGACATTCATTACACACCTTCCCCTGACAGGAACAGACTTCCACTGTACATTAAGTAGTATGATATATTAATTCAAGTAAGAATTACTGATTGGATGGGTATTCACAAATTCACTCTTGCTTTAACTGGCCTAGCCCTACGTAAAAAGGGAAGCAAGATTTAATAGTTGATACTGGCAATGTGTACATGGCCACTAAACTAATTTGCCTTGCATTTCCTATGATCCTATCACACCATTTTGGATTAAAGAAAGGCTTGGATTTCAATGTTGCCTTTTTGTTTAAATTTAATGTGTACACCTATAGCGCCTTTTTACATTTAACATCAATAGTTCCTTATGACTTCCTTAATTAAATGACTTGCAGCTTAATTACTGACAGCATACCAAAAGGCAAAATGCAAGAAATAAAATGACACTTAGATTATTACTTTAGAATGCACTGCAGTTAAGGTATTAACCGCTACTTCTCTATTGTTATTTGTATTTTAGGATTTGGATTCCTGTTTTCATAACCAAGTGTGCTACATGTTACTGAGATCCATAGTGTAAAATGCCAGAATGGGAAAGAGAAAAAATATGGCTCTGTAAGAGCTTATCATAACAGCAGATGTCTGATTAAAACTCTGTTGCAGTATTCATTACCAATGAGAAGTGTCCTGCCTTGGATACTATACATCTAGCCAGCATACCAAAGCTTGGATGTCTTCCTCTCACACCAAACATTAGATATGTGCACAAAGCACAGGAATACTAAAAGACACATAAGGGATGTACAGACACAAAAATCCTCAGGACTTTCTTGTCCCAGACCAAAGGGATAACAGCCAAAGGAATAAGATAAAGTGAAAACATATAGAGAGGGAATACAAAAGGGACCCACCGCAGCAAGGAACAAGGAGTCAATTATATGTACATAAAATAAAATGGGGAAAGGAGGGTAGGAGTTCATATGGATTCAATCAGACCTCTACTATTATGGTAAGTTCTTACATAATTGGACTATGTCCTTCATTAATAACTGTTGCAGTATTCACACCGATGGGAAGATTGCCAAAGCTTATTAGAAGAAATGGAAGGGGGGAAAGGCAGAGGAAATGGAATCCAGAATTTCATGAAGGACTGATCTAGTGAAACCAGCCCTAGATATAGAAAAATCATTAATCATATAGTGACTAATAAAGGTATAGACAGGTGACCATTTAGCTGCTTCTAAAATACATCCAGAGTCAGACCATCGAAAAATGTGACTGAGAATCCCACTACTTTGGTGGAATAGACTTTAATCTTACCTAAAAGAGATTTTCCAAAGAAAGAATAATAAAAGGAAATAGCCATGGAAATCCAATTAGAAATTGTTTGCCTGGAAACTTCTTCAGCTTTTTTCTGGCAGATTTTAACTTGTCATGACAGAACCAGAAATGCCTGTTGACATCTATAGAACTGATACAACCTTCTCCTTTAGTTTTGAGGATAGTGAAATAAATAAAGTCTGTTGACTGGTTAAAGGGCATTTCTTTGACCACATAAGGCATGAAATAAGGGTTAGTCCTAAGAGACACCCTATCTTTGTGAAAAACTAGGAAAGGTGGAGATGCCACAAAACCTGGTAACACTGAAAACTTTTTAGCTGAAGTAAGTGCTACTAGTAGAACTGCTTTACAAGTACAGAATTTCAAGGAAGTATAAGCAGGCTCAAAGGAAGGAATTGCCAGCTTCTCCAGTACATAATTCAAGTCCCAAGGTATGTGAGGGAAAATATTTTCTTGGTGGCCTGATATGAAGGATGCTTCTTAGAAATTGTTTGACCTCAAAATGTGAAGAAATGGTATTTTAAAAGATAAACAGGTGGATATAGCTGATAAATGGGCCTCATTAGAAGAATATGCTAGACCTAAACTGAGAAGCTCACACAAATAGGAAGGAATCCACCCTCCAGTGGAAAAGAACATTTAAACTATGATTAATCATACATTCCTAACCATCCTAAATAAGCAGGCCTCACTCAGAAACAAAAGAGTCAAATCCATTAAAGCACTCTGGTTAACAAAGACTACTAAGCAATTACTACTAAATAGAGATTGAGCCTGGAAAATATATACAAAAAACAAAACTCAGTTAACACTACAGGATTATAGGTATCTCAGAAATATCAGGTCTATATTATATCATCGAACGCTTAAAAAAGCAGACGCTGATTGATCGACCTAATTTAAGCGAAAGCTTACAATCTCGAACTGTCAGACCAGAGATTTTTTTCCCAGGGAAAAAAATCACTTATCCAAAACACATACACACAACACAAGCACACCAAACAAACAGAAATCCACACACATACACCTAAAATCTGATACCTAACCCTACACTAAACTATGCACACACCACTAACTACCCACTTACCTTAACCCAAACCCTAACCCTAAAGTCCATCACTATCGCACATTCACCTAACCCGCTCCCTAACCCTAACTCACTTAAATCCACCCTAACCCTCATGTCCACTCAATCGCACACACACCTAACCCGAGCCCTAACCCTAACTCACCTAAATCACCCTAACACTCACATCCACACAATCGCACACTTACCTGAATCCGACCGGTAACTTTCCACCATAACACTGAAAATACCGAAGCAACAGAAATGGACAACCAAATTCTTTCCCTAGGAAAAAATTTGAGTTTCTGCTGCTTCGATATTTTGCAGTTTCGTGAAAATAAGTTCGATCAATCAGCGTTCGCTTTTTTAAGCGTTCGAGGATATAATATAGACCCGTAATATCACCAAAAAACAAATGCTTAATGACAAGAATGAATATTTTACAAGCCTAAAAAATACCTACCAAAGTAATCCCAAACTGTTCTGGCAGCCTTTAAATTCACTTCTCAACTCTCAGGAACCCCCAACACCACAATACACCACATCCTCTAAATACAAAGGTAATATAGCAACTTAGTTCAACACCGACTTTGTAATTTCTGTCTTACACTAACCAACCAAAAAAAAATACACCTCACCCTCTATTATTCCACATCTCCCTACCAACAACAAATAAGAAGTTATGTACCTACCATAACGTTCCATGTTAGTTGTCTTCTCTCGCCTTCTTTCTTGCTTGATGGGTTCGGAGCCGATCCCTCGGCTCCGACTCGGCACTTGCTAAGCTCGAGAGTCACTTTTACCAGCTCGAGGCAGCCCCATATCCCATGATGCAAGGCGGTAAGTACCCAGATCTCGTTTGTTGACAAAGGGCAATAACACCAAGCATGAAATACTTCCCAAAGGAAGAAGAAACTTACAGATGGAAAAAAGGACCTGGTCTGAATGGTCTTTAGCATAATAGTTTCTTAAACAAGGTCTGTCCAGGCCAGGGGGAAGGAGGGAGGGTCGCAAGAAGGCGAGAGAAGACAACTAACATGGAACGTTATGGTAGGTACATAACTTCTTAATGTTAAGTTGTCAATCTCGCCTTCATTCTTGCTTGATGGGACCGCGTCCCTAGCACCTCTATCCTGGGTGGCTCAATGGAACAAACTCTTGAGGACTGTAGAGCCAAAACTGGCTCTGTCCCTGGAGGCCAAGTCCAATTTGTAATGGGAAACAAAAGTGTGAGGAGTGGCCCAAGTGGCGCTGCACAAATAGTGTCCAAAGGAAGTCTAGCTTGAAAAGCTGTAGAAGTAGCTAAACTCCTAGTTGAATGTGCTTTAGGTTTTGAGCACAGCTGTTTTCCCCTGAGCGTATAAATTTCAGTGATGACCGAAGAAAGCCATCTAGACAAAGTCACTTTAGAAACAGGAAGGCCTTTTTTATTATCCGCATAGGAAACAAAAAGTTGATCAGATTTTCTAAATTTTTTTGTTCTGTCCAAATAATATCTAAGTTGACGATGGACATCAAGATAATGTAGCTTTTGTTCAGCTCTGTCTGAATAGTTTGGGAAAAATACCGGGAGATCAATGGATTGATTCAAATTGTTCTTTGAAGCGACCTTAGGTAAAAAGGTTGGGTTAGTTCTCAAAGATACTCTGTCTTTGTGAAAAACCAAATAGGGGGGTCGAACCGAAAGAGCCTGAAGTTCAGACACCCTCCTGGCAGATGTAATAGCCACTAGAAATAACGTTTTCCAAGAAAGATATTTCAGGGAACAAGAAACAGCTGGCTCGAAGGGGGGAAGAATCAAGGATGTCAGCACTAAATTTAGATCCCACTGAGGAGGAGGATTCCTGATTGGAGGTTTTAGTAGGAAAATTCCTTTCAAGAAGGCCCTGCAGAGCCTATGGGACATAATATTATGATCTGCTATCCCGACATGAAAATTGGAAATAGCAGCCAATTGAACTCTGACTGTGGAAGAAGAGGAGCCTGCATGAAAAATCTCTGCTAAGAAGTCCAGAACTGCCTGAACAGGGGCAGTAAAAGGATCAATATTTTGGGCCTTAGCCCAATAAGAGAAACGTTTCCATTTGCTTGTGTAAATCCTCCTGGTAGAGGATTTTAGTGAAGCTACTATGATGTCTCTAACTGGGTTAGAGATCAAAGGAAGCCTGGCTAAGGAAGGAAGTGGAGCAACCATGCTGTGAGGTTGAGAGAAGGGATTGACCGGTGCAGCTGACCGGATTGGTGAATCAGAAGATCTGGCACTGGGTCCAGATGCCACGGCTGCACCAAAAGGTGATGATGGAGGAACGGAACCCAAACTTGTCGAGGCCAGTAAGGGGCAATGAGAATCAATTTGGCTCTCAAAGCGGTAGCTTTCTGGATCACCTGAGGGATCAGAGGAAATGGAGGGAAGGCATAAAGAAGTCCCTGGGGCCAATCCTGGGTCAGAGCGTCTCTGGGGATGGCCTGATAGAGGGAAGAGGCTGAAGAAGTCTGGACATTTGCTGTTTTGGGGAGTAGCAAAAGATCGCAACATGGGCGACCCCATTCCAGAAAAATCTCTTCCGCTATAGATTGCTTGAGAGACCACTCGTGAGGCATGAGGATAGCTCTGCTCAATCTGTCCGCTATAATGTTGGTTTTCCCAGGGATATGCGTTGCTACCAGAAACCGATGAGAGGAGATCGCCCATTGCCAGAGTCTGAGCTTCGACACAAGGGGTAGGACTTGGTTCCACCCTGTTTGTTGATATACCAAACTACAGACATGTTGTCTGTGTGGACTGCAATTGTCCCTACGGGAAGAAAGTCGTTGAGGGCTTGCAACGTTAAAAGCACTGCTCTCATCTCCAGGACATTTATGTGCAGATGGTACTCGAACGGTTGCCACGTCCCATGAACCATCCTGCCCTGATAATGACCCCCACCCGATCAGGGAGGCATCCGTGGTGACAGTGGCTATCGAGGACGGAGGTACAAAGCACCTGCCTTGGTGAACCTGAGACGATGTGATCCACCAAGCAAGATGCTCTTTGCATGTCTGTGTCACCAGAATCTGGTGACGCATTGGAAGTTGCTGGTATGACCACTGTGTGAACAGCATCCACTGAAGAAGGCGCATGTAGAATTGAGCCAGGGAAGAAGAGTAATGGCCGCAGCCATGAGACCTAATACCTTTAGAACCATTCTGGCCTGTATTTTCTTGCTGGCCAGAATGATCCTGACATGAGTCTGAATGTCTGAAACTCTTTGTTCTGTAAGGGTAGCTGACATCCGAACAGTGTTTAAGTTTGCGCCTATGAAGGTAATAGACTGGCAGGGCGATAAGGATGACTTTTCGAAGTTGATTGAGATGCCCAAATGAGAACAAAGGTCTATTGTGTAATCCCTGGCTTGTATAAGCTGATGCCTGGTGGTGGCTGACAGGAGCCAGTCGTCGAGATACGGAAACACCTGGAATCCTTGACGTCTCAGGTGAGCCGTGACCACTGCCATGCATTTGGTGAACACTCTGGGGGCTGTAGTGAGACCAAAGGGCAGGGCTCTGAACTGGAAATGACTGGACCCCAGCCGAGCGGAGAAATCTCCTGGAGCGTCTGTGAATTTTGATGTGATAGTACGCATCCTGAAGATCTATTGAGCACATCCAGTTGTCCTTCTGTAAGAAGGGCAGAATTGACTGAAGAGTGACCATTCGAATCTTGTCTTCCTGACAGACTTGTTGAGTCTGCTGAGATCCAATATTGGTCTCCAGTCTCCCGTCTTTTTGGGGACCAAAAAGAACCTTGAGTAGATTCCGGGCTCTGAATGGTCTATTGTAACTGGCTGAATGGCTCTTTTTTGCAGTAGTTTTGCGATTTCTAACTCTGCAATGTCCCTTAGACCGGGTGGTACATCTGGAAGGGAATTTGAGGGGAAAGGACTTTCCTCGAAAGGAATTATGTAACCCTTGGATATGATCGACTGTACCCATCTGTCTTGAGTGAGGGAATGCCAGGCTTCTGGGTACAGTGATAATCTTCCCCCGACTGCCTCCAAGGAGGGACAGCCGGGCAACACCTCAGGGATGCTGAAAGGGCTTGTCAGAGAGAGGCTCCCTGTTTCCCTGGTTCTTCGGACCCCTCTGCCTCTAGAGCGGCGTCTGTTATTGTTACCCCCTCTGCCTCTAGGGGTAAACTGACCACGTGAATCCGGCGTGACTCCTTGGGATTTACGGAACCACATCTTCCCACCCTTCTGTCCTTTGGGATAAGGCCTAGAAGGGGTGGAAAACGGACTCCAACAGCAGAAAGAGTCTTGCCATCCTGCTCGCACCTGGTCAAGGTTTCCTTCACCTGAGGGCCAAACAAAGCTGACCCATCAAAGGGAGAATTTGTGAAGGACGCCTTAAAGGGATCCATAAAATCACATAGCTGGATCCAGGCTTGGCGTCTAAGAGCCACACGTGTGCCTGCGGCTCTACTGGCTCCATCCGCAGCATAAGATATTAGCCGCATGGAGGAGTTTGCAATGGAATTGAGGGTTCCTAGCTGAGAAGCAATTTTTTCTTGAGCCCTGCAGCTGTAGGATCCTGAACTACTTCTCCCAGCTCCTTCAGGATATCCCTTTGGAGTCTGGTGAAGTGACATAGGTAATTCAGCGAACGCATAGCAAAGGTCGCTGAGGAAAACATCCGCTTACCGTACCTATCCATGGTCCTAGAGTCCTTATTAGGAGGATGGACGGGCACGGAAGGATCTGCAAGTTCCTTTTTGGTGGCCGCAGCCACCACCATGGCATCAGCGGGGACACCCTTAGTAAGGAATTGTTTGTCACTCGGGGCAGTGATAAATTTTGAAGGCCTCCTAGGGACTGGCTCTACAGAGTCAGGAGCTGCCCACGCCTTTCGAGCAATCACCTGCATAAGGGGGTCGAAAGGCGGAGATACCCAGGAGGTGGAGGGCCGAGATCCAAACGCCTCTAGGTATACTGACTCATCCTCAGAGGGATTGTTGGTGGGCCAGTTTCCCCTCTGTTTCAGAAGTTCTAGGATGTCTGAGAAGGAGACATCCTCAGAGGGGGATCTAGGGGATCCCTCTGACTCATCAAAGTCAGTATCCGAAGTGACAGACTCGGGGGAGTCTACATGCTTCCTCTTACAAGTCCTCTTCCTAGGAGGTTCTCCCGAAACATCAGGAGAATCCTCGGAAGAGGGGGAAATTCCCAATGGGGAAACCTGAGGCGGAGGATCTCTGGGTCCTGTAGCAAGAGAAGTGGCAGAGATGTCAACAGGTACTATAGAGGGAGGAGCTACGGGAACAGACTGCTGACTGATACCAGTGGCCAGTACACTCTTCATCACCTCGAATGCTCCCCTCCCAGGCAGGTCCGAGAGAACCCGCTCCAAGAGCTAGGAACTCCAGGGACCACCGAAGGGAAGTCTCCGAGGCAGATGTCGGAGCCGAGCTCACCAAGGCCGAGGCTCCAAGGGGAAGAGCGGGTTCGGACAAGGGTCCGATGCCACTCACCCCTCGGAGGAGACCATGGAAGCCCGACCACGAATCCCTCTAAGGAAGGTCTCAAGAGGAGATAAGAGTAGAGGCTGAAGGAACAGAAGGGGTATCCGTCCTCCAGCCGTAGCAGTAACCATTCCGAAGACTCCAACTCCAAGCTCTGGGGTAGAGTTGAAGGAGGAACTGTAACGGGTGTGGACCAACAGTCGCCTGTTGAGACGGACTGTGTAACATTTGGGCCAGTACCTGTGACTTGAGTAATCTACTGACCACTCTCTCTAGGTCATGATCTGACAACCTGGATGACCTTGAAGATCGGCTCCGATGGCTCCGTTCCGATAGAAGAGGTGAAGCCGGAGCCGAAAGTATCGGCTCCAAGGAAGGAGACCTCGACCTCTTCCTGGAATGAGCCATCGGAGCCGATACAATAGATCCTGTCGGAGCCGACCTCTCGGAGCCGACAGGAAGCCTCGATGTATCGGCTCCAGCCGGAGCCGATACAGCCACCAAAGTAACGGTGTCGGAGCCGATCGAAGCCGACACCGATGCCTGTGCCACATGGGTGTCGGAGCCGATCGGAGCCGACATCGAAGTGGTCAGTACAGATTCGGCACCGATAGCCATCGGTACCGAAGGCTTTGTCAAGCTAGAATCGGCTCCAGCCGGAGCCGATCTCGACTCAGTACGAGTCGGAGCCGAGGCCGCAGGCTTAGATTCTGGCTCTACTGTATCTACACTCTTTCTTGACCTCTCTAAGGCCTTTGATACCATCTCTCATAACCTTCTCCTAACTAAACTATCCAACCTAAACCTATCCCTTTCCTCTCTCAATTGGTTCACCAGCTATCTCTCCAACAGGCAACAAGCTGTCAAGTGGAAAAAAGCCATCTCCTCTTTCCTTAACACACCCACTGGCGTCCCCCAAGGTTCCATTTTGGGTCCTCTCCTCTTCAATATATTTATAAATGATTTCTTCCACTCATTACCCCATGCTAAACTTATTCAATATGCAGATGATTCCACAATTATCTGTTCAGCCACATCCATCCCTGCTCTCTTAAAACTGACTCAAGACGCCTTTTCTACCACAGAACAGTGGATGATGGACAATCATCTAGCACTCAATGCATCAAAAACCAAACTTATGGTATTTACCCCCTCTAAAACCAACACCATTGATAGAAAAATAATTTCCATCACTAGTCAGAATAACACACCTCTTGAACTGGTATCTGAAACTAAACTACTAGGAGTCCTGATTGATGACCAGCTTAAATTCAGTAACCACCTACAACTAAACATAAAAAAAACCCACCAAAAACTTGGTATGCTCTATCAACACAATCGATTCCTCACTAGATCTACTAAGCTCACTCTTGCTACTACATTTCTCATCCCTTCCCTCCTTTATGGTGCCCCTCTGCTAACAAACCTACAATCCTCTCTCAAAACAAAACTGTCCTCTTGTTATAATAAAATTGCCAAATTTGCAACTAGCCACAAATCATCTACCCATCACTGTGTCTCTCTCCACAAACTTAACTGGCTAGAGCTTCCCAACCATCTCTCCTACACTCAGCTTACCTTTGCTCATAAACTAATTTTTCAGCCCTCCCTCTGTCCCTCTCTCAGCTCTACCTTTAAAATGCACCTGCCACAAAGACTCCTAAGATCTAATAACCAAAACCTAATAGAACTGTACAAGCCCCGTCACTCTCCAGGACAAAACCTCCTGTCCTTTGCCCTGGCACGCCTATGGAACTCCCTTCCTCCCTCCATCCGTATCACCACCAACCTCCCTACTTTTAAAAAATCACTGCACTCACATCTAACATCCTCATGGGAATGCTCCTGCTCCCACCCCTCCTAGCCTGTTCTTCACTTCTTATGGGCAGCTTTACCATATATTACCAGACACCGAATAATAAGCCAACTGTAATGACATCTTATAATTATTTTATTCTATTATTTCACTCAAGAAACTATATATGTACTGCAGCAATAATTTAATGTAACCGTAACATTAAAAAAAAAAAAAAAAAAAAAAAAAAAAAAAAACCACAAATATATTATGTAAATGCTTAATCTTTGCTTTATCTTGAACCCTCAAATTTCCACAATTGTAAACTACTGTAATCTTTTTGTTTACCAATATTTTAAAGCTTTGTCTTTCACTTACAAATGATTGTAATTGCAAATTGTAAACTGATGTAATCTCTTTTGTAACCTTTGTTTTGGAGCTTTTCTCCCCAGGACTCCATTGAAAACGGGTTCTTATTGGCCCAATGGACTATCCTGGTAAACCAACTGCTAATAAATAAATAAATAAATAATAAATAGATACAGAAGCCTGGGCCTTGGAAGGTTTTACTGATTTTGGTGGAGCCGACTTAGCCGGAGAGCCCTCCGGCTTAAGAAGGCCCCTAAGAATCAGTTTATTCCGTCTCTCCTGCAGGACTCTCTGGCTGAAGGAGTGACAAATAGCACAGGAGTCCTGCAGGTGAAGAGGGCCCAGACAATACAGGCAAGAAGTGTGACCGTCTGTCAGAGACATCTTCTGACAGCACGAGTCACACTTCTTAAAACCTGAGACCCTCTCCTTTGACATGGTGCCGAATAACACACACACACACACCAGTCAAAATTAAGTTAAATAAAATACCAAAAGGTATTCTATAAACCAACACACACACCCTAACAGGGGGGGGATGGGATAGGGAAAAGATTGACTAACAAAAAATTAAAGGAGACAGGGAATTTCTGTCAGTAAAGGTACAAATTAAACTTTAAAACTATCAATAAAGGGTTTTTGACTAAAAAGGGGCTTAAATATCACAAAAGTGAACAACTTACCAGGAGCTGGTAAAAAGAAGACCTCCTAAGCGAAGCGGCAAACGAGATCTGGGTACTTACCGCCTTGCATCATGGGATATGGGGCTGCCTCGAGCTGGTAAAAGTGACTCTCGAGCTTAGCAAGTGCCGAGTCGGAGCCGAGGGATCGGCTCCGAACCCATCAAGCAAGAATGAAGGCGAGATTGACAACTTAACATGTACTCTTTAAACTTGATAGTGTATCCACCTCAACAATAAAAAGATACCTACTACAAATGAAACCAACCACCTTGGCAGCTGACAAATTACAAGCAAAGTGCCTCAAAATAAGAGCAGAAGCTATAGCATCCCCAGTTTCCATACTTATCAGCAGATCCATAAAAGAAAACCATGACCCCAGTATCTGGAAAATAACATACATCATACCCCTACAAAAAGGTAGAAATCCTACCAACCTAACCAACTACCATCCAATAGCCATCCTCCCACCTCTATCCAAGATATTAGAAAATGTATCCACACCCAGTTGCTCAAATACCTCACCAACCATAACCTACTATCTTTGACTGAACATGGCTTTCAGCTTAATCAGAGCACCACTACTACCCTTTTAAACTTTACAAACACAGTTAATCAACTTCAAAACAATAGTAACCTAGTCTCGACAGTCTTCCTAGACGTATCCAAAGGATTCGATACTGTCTCACACCAGAAACTCCTTGAGAAACTAGCCTCTCTAAGCCTCAATATCCCCATCACTAACTTGGTTTCACAGCTACTTATCCAAATAAGAAACAAGCTGTGAAATGGCAACAAGACTATTCTGATTTCCTAATAGTCACAGTCGCGTTCTAAAGACATGCATGAATGGGCGTGCCTTTGTTGAAGGTTGGGCGTCAGGGCTGGCACCTCAGCAATGTAAAAATCTACTCACAATCATTAGTAGACCGGAGTTCCACTGTGGCGGCCCCTAACCGGGAAAAGCTGAAAGAAGAAGAACAACATAGTCAGTGTCCCTCAGGAATCATTTCTAGGACCAACACTTTTCAGTATCTTATCAATAATCTTGCATTTAAACATATTAATAGACCACCGGGGCTTTGCCAACCTTTACAAAAACCCAAAAATGAAGCAAAAAATATAGTATGGCCTTTAACTTTGCTCTTCATCACTTATCTATCTGCATAATTATGAAGGAAAACTGGGTCATTATCAACAATAGCAAACAAATTGCCAAACTCTTAGAACCAGGACCTAGGTTTATTTTCAAAAAAAAAAAAAAAAACAGAAGTATTAGGGACTATATCATGGACACAGAAAATAAAATTTTCAAATGTGAAGCTCAAAATGTTCCTTCTGCGAATACATGAGCAAGACAAATTATTTCACTTGTCCAAGTACTGATAAACAAATATTGCAGCAGGTGTAAATCTGATTGTAACATAGAAATTGTTATTTACAGAGCTCAGTGCCCAAAATGTGAAGCATTTCATGTTGGGAAAAACATTAACAGACTAAAAATACATATGACACACCATTTATTGATAGACAAAGGAACAGTAGAAATGCTCTAGCAAAACATTCCACTGAGATGGCAGATCACTCTAGGTTTAAATTTCATATCCTTGACAAAATTGTGGGCTTGCACTTCCAAGACAGCTGCAAATTGAGTAACAGCTTAATTTCATCTCTCCCAATGTGAAAACAGAAATTCAGAAAAAGAGATAGTCAATTTGTCTTTTTTGGGTAAATTTCAGCTACTGACTAGTAAGTAGACTGCCTGGATGCCAGCAAAGAAGAAATTTAGAGAACCTGAAAGAAAATCAGCCACAAAAGGTGAGGAGAACATACTGGCTGGGAAGAATTATGCAACTGTTCATCAAAAAAGTAGATCAAGCCAAACTTCCCAACCATACCGAATTACTCGTTTTTTACCGAGTTTTGGGGTCCAAATAATGGGATGCCACGATTCCCCAGTGACATCCCTTCATTTCTGATTTTTTAATTTTTTTTTCTTTTCACGTTTTTTTGAGCTGATGTCATCACATGCATGATGACATCAGCTCCATCAGCCTGTTGGAATTGAGCTCAAGGGCTCACATGCATCCATTTCCAGCTGGCTGTTTGAGCGTGGAAACAAATGGAGCTGGAGTTTCATTATCTGTATTTTAGCAGTGGGGTTTGATGTTTTATTGTTATCCAGAGCATTAGTTGCTTTTGCTGCTGCAAAGTATCTGCACAGAGCTATGTTTATGGTATCTGTCATCTGCACAGAGCTTTGTCAGTTTAAGGTATTTGTTATTTCGATGGTGGATTTTGCTGCTGCAGAATATCTGCACAGAGCTATGTTTAAGCTATTTGTCATCTGCATGGAGCTTAAGGTATAGCTGCATGGAACTTTGTTAGTTTAAGGCATCTGTTATTTCGATGGTGGATTTTGCTGCTGCAGAGTATCTGCATGGAGCTATGTTTAAGGTATTTGTCATCTGCACGGAACTTTGCTTAATGGTTGGGCTTAAGGTATATCTGCACCGAGCTTTGTCAGTTTAAGGTATCTGTTAGTTGTTTTTGCTGCTGCAGAGTTTCTGCATGGAGCTTGGCTTATGTATAAGGTATCTGTCATGTCCACAGAGCTTTGCTTAATGTATATCTGCACAGAGATTTGCTTAAGGTATTTGTCATGCACGGAGCTTTGCTTAAGGTATTTGTCATGTCCACAGAGCGTTGCTTAATGTATATCTGCACAGAGCTTTGCTTAAGGTATTTGTCATGCATGGAGCTTTGCTTAAGGTACTTATCATGTCCAGGGAGCTTTGCTTAAGGTACTTATCATGTCCAGGGAGCTTTGCTTAATGTATATCTGCATGGAGCTTTGCTTAAGGAATTTGTAATGCACGGAGCTTTGCTTAAGGTATTTGTCATGTCCACAGAGCTTTGCTTAATGTATATCTGCACAGTGTGTGTGTGTGTGTGTGTGTGTGTGTGTGTGTGTGTGTGTGTGTGTGTGTGTGTGTGCGTGTGTAAATGCCCCCAAGGGAATACACCTGGTGGCTAGAGGTACTCAGGCTCAAAACCCGTACCCTGGGTATAGGTAAAAGCCTAAAGTCCCTAGCCAC
Source organism: Protopterus annectens (assembly GCF_019279795.1). Lineage (NCBI taxonomy): Eukaryota > Metazoa > Chordata > Ceratodontiformes > Protopteridae > Protopterus > Protopterus annectens. The sequence goes on along the minus strand of NC_056727.1, from coordinate 103,243 downwards.
CACTTGTGAATTTATGCCTCATATTTTTGTTTTACTCCTCATTCAATCTGTGGTCTTCAGGATTTTTGTGACAAATCACTGAAGGATTGAATTCACTAAATAATGACAGGCATTTGAATTTCAGACTTCATAATCGTCAGAAAATAATTGGTAACACAAAACCTTTTATTCTAGCAATTTTCTAAGTTTATAAAATCAGTATTTGAAATTTGTCCCCATTTTGGAGGTGTATTCTGCCATTATTGGCTTTGTCTAGGTTTTTTGTGCTAAGACGTTGTGAACTATGGTGAGAAGTGAGAACTGAATCCTGTATTCCCCCATTATTAGCTTTGTCCAGGTTTTTTGTGCTAACAAGTTGACAGCTATGGTGAGAAGTGAGAACTGAATTCAGTAAATGATAGCCATTTAAGTTTCAGTCTTCCTGTCTTTCAGGAAACTGCTGATTTGGCATAGTGGTATGTTGCTCTGACTGTAGTGTACAGGGTCCTGGGTTCAAGACTTGGCAGTGAAGTGCATGGTGGTAACACATTTTGTTCTAGCAATTTTCCAAAATTATACAAGCAATGTAGCAATGTTTAAAATGTGTCCCTGATTTTTGGCCTTCTGCCCCCCCCCCAAAAAAAAACAAAAAAAAAAACAAACTGAAATTGAAAATAAGTGCAAGAAGCTGTGCAATATGCCTATGGCTTACACTACTGTCATTCTATATATATGTATATATATATATATATATATATATATATATATATATATATATATATATATATATATATATATATATATATCTAGGTCTAACGTGTGCTGTTTTATACAAGGAATATATTTTAATAAAGTCAGGAAGATTTATCAAAGAACGCATGTATGTTTCTTATTTTGTGTACAAGGGGTCCATGATTTGAAAACAGCCCAAAGGTAATCTTTACTCGGTAAGCACTTTCGACTGAACAAATGCAAGATAGATGATTAGAGGGGCCAAAATGTGTTCCACTAGGTACCTTATTACACATGTTTGTAGCTAGAGGTTACCCTGAAGAATGGGTACAACAGATTAGTTTGAAAGTTTTAGAAGGATGGGAGACTAGATTTGTCCCCTTGTTAGGACACAATTGAGTGGAGAACAAAATAGTTAAAAAAAAGCAGCTGTAATGTTTTCCACTCTATGGTTACTTCATTTGGTTCTTTTGGCCACAACGTGTGGGACATAGTGGGTAAGAATTGGGTCATGCTACAATTCACAATATTACATATTTATTAGAACACCCACTTCCAAAAAGGAATTCTATGAAAGGAACTAGGAGATGTGGGGCGTGTAAGTATTGCCCTTATATGATGAATGAGATCCAGATTTTGTTAGGCAGACCCCCCCCCCCCCCAATTGGTCAAACTTGCTGGGGGCTATTGTGACAGTAAGGGTTTAATTTATGTGAGTGTTTGTCAGAGCTGTAATGGGTTTTACATAGGCAAAACCGAAAGGACCCTATGTAAATGAATCTATGAACATCTTTATGCTATAGAGACTAAGAATGCCAATAATGCCCTATACAGACACACGCAATCATGTTCAACATACAAGGGGTTTAAGTTTGGTATAGTGGAAATTATTGGTAAAAATATCAGAGGAGGCAATTACAGCCCCTCTGATATGAATGAACACCTTTCCCTGATTCCAATTTTAAAAGAAAGAGCATTAGTTTTGTAACATTTGGTTACAAATATTTTTAAGGTATTTTAACCAGTATTCTTTTCTGTATTTACAAATGTTTTATTTAATTTTTTAACATTAATATAAACATATTGTTACTAGATTTTGTAATGTTGCTTTAAATGGTTTATTATGGCTGGAAGTTAACTGATGGCACCAGATACTTTATAAATCTTGCATCTAAGTAAGCACTTTAGTTTTGATAAAGTCCTATGTTTATTCGGACAAAAGCACTTACTGAAATTGCTGTTTGTTGCCTTTTGCTGCAATTTGGGTTCGTAAATAAACTTGTCTGGTTACACTTATGGACTGATCCTTGAGTCATCCTCTCACTCTCAGAAGGATGTTTATTGTGTTTTTGAATTTCTATAGTTGCTTGATCTCTGTGACTGGGAGGAACATCCGGGATCCTTTTGCCTTTTGGGGGTGGCATGGAAAAGGGTATTTAATAGCCTCTGGATATAATGTTTTGTACCCACTGTCTTTTGTTATTTTTAGCCAAGCATCTGGGTGCAAAAATAAGTGACCCCCGACTGCCTCCAGAGTGGGACAGGCAGGCCATCTTTCAGGAGTGCTACCTTTCAGGAGTGCTGACAGGGCTTACCGAAAAAGGATTCCTAGTCACCCTGATTCTGCAGACCCCCTCTGCCTTGTGGCTGGTGTATTCCATTATTACCTCCTCCTCTGTCCCTGGAGGAAGGTTCACCATGTGTGTCTTGAAAAACTCTCCTTTATATTTCCGAAACCACTTCTTTCCTCCCTTTTGACCCTTGGGATAGGGTCTAGAAGGGATGGAAAAATGGACTCCAATGGCAGAGAGAGTTTTTCCTTCCTGTTCACACCTGGTTAGTGTCTCTTTAACCTTAGGCCCGAAGAGAGATGAGCCATCGAAAGGGGTGTTAATAAAAGATGACTTGAAGTGTTCCATGAAATTACACAAGCACATCCAGGAATGTCTCCTAAGGGCAATTTCTGAACCCGCTGATCTGCTAATTCCATCAGCGGCATAAGAAATTAGTCTCATAGATGCGTTCACCATGGAAGTAAGGGTGGAGAGCTGGGATGATACCTTATCTGCTATCCCCTCAGCTACTGAACCCTGGAGAGTATCTCCAAGCTCTTTAAGGAGATTTCTCTGTAATCTAGTGAAGTGAGTTAGATAATTCAGAGACCTCAGAGTAAAGGTCACTGAAGAAAACATGTGCCTTCCATATCTGTCCATCATGTGTGAATCTTTGTTCGGAGGATGAACAGAAGTGGATGTTTTTGACAACTCCTTCTTGGTGGCTGCCGCCACTGCCATAGCATCTACCAGGACACCTTGTGTCAAAAAAGCTTTGTCTTCAGGAGAAGTGATAAATTTACTTGACCTCCTAGGGACAGGTTCCACTGTGCCTGGAGACTCCCATGCCTTCCGACAAACTAAATCCATAAGCTCATCGAAAGGAGGAGACACCTAAGTGATGGAAGGTCGAGACCTGAAAGCCTTCAGGTAAACAGACTCCTCATCAGAAGGGGTGATGGATTTCCAGCCGCCTCTCTGTTTACGCATTTCTAGGATGTCAGAAAAAGAGACATCCTCAGAGGGTGAACGTGGGGACCCTTCCGATTCATCAAGGTCTGTGTCTGACATTAGTGACTCTTGTGGGGAGTCTAAATGCTTCCTTTTGCATGTTCTCTTCTGGGGGACCTCTTCAAAAGGGGTATTCCGGCGAGGTTTCATAAGAGAAGGGTTCGTCCACTCAAGCATCCTGAGGTTCTGGGTCTCTATGCCTATGTGGGATGGTTGCACAGAGACAGACACCGGTCCCCTATGGGGGGAATGGCTGGACCTGAAAGTGTGGCTGCCTCTGAGGACAGAGCTCTCCTCATGGCCTCGAAAACCCCTCCCCATAATCTGAAGAGACCCTCAGCTCAGAAGAACCAGAATGTCCCTCTGGCACCAAAGGATTAGGCTCCAAAACAGAAGTAGGCACCAAATTCACATGTGCTGAGGCTCCGAGATGAAGAGTTGGATCTGAAAAAATCTTGGTTCGACTTCCCTCCCTGGACCAGACAAGTGAATGTCGGCTCCCAGACTCCTCGGATGGCACTGAGGTAGTTGGAGCAGTTGGAGCTGAAAATCCTGGAGCAGGTCTCGGCTCCAATAGTTCCACCACAACCGGCTCAGCACATTCCGGCTCTGATCCCACAGCTTGGGTCGGAGGAGGAATAGAAGTAGAAGGTACAGGTCTAGTCAGTTCTGAGGCCCTCTGGGTTGGTTCGGATAAAAGTTTTGCCAGTGCCGGTGTCCTCAATAGTCCCTGCCCCATGCAGTCCACATTCAAATCAGAGAGGCTTCTAGAGGATCGAGATGAAGGAGCTAGGGATGTTGTAACTTGCAATAGTGGTGTCCTCAATGTAGGAGATACCGACTTCAAAGCAGTGGACCAACTCCTAACTTGCAAAACCAATGTCTCTGATACCAGTGGCGCCGAGGTAGATGGTTCCTTGGAACCAATAGGTTTGGAAACTGTCGGAGACATCCTTGGAACTTTTTTCAATGGCTCAGATCCTTCTGAGGTAGAAGAAGGTGACCTTTTAGCACTTTTGGTCTTGTCAGATATAAGAGAAGTAGACTGTTTTTGGGAACTTTGACCCTGTTCTTCTGTAAATGAAGATTTTATCAGTCCTCTCAAAATCAATTTACTTTTCCTCTCATGCAGTACCCCTGAGCTGAAGGAGTGACATATGGCACATGACTCCTGTAAATGGACTGCCCTAAGGCAGTAAATGCAGTCTGTGTGCCCATCTGTGATTGACATCTTTTGGTTACATTTAGGGCACTTCTTGAAACCAGAAGGTTTACCTTCTTTACCTTGCTTAGACATTATCACAGTTGGCTAGAAACAACAATATAGTCCTGAAAGCTCTCTAATGTAAACAAGCTGGATTCAGCTATACAAAACTATCTAAAGATAAGTACCAAAAAAGGAAACACACATCAAGAATTTTTGTCCTATAAATGTTAACACTAAGCAAAAAATTATTTTTCTTAACAGAGAAGAAAAAAAAATGCCCTCTAACTTAAATGGGCTCTACACATACAAAGAAAAAAATGGGGCCCTATAACTTAAACCGGATCTGGTGCTACAATACAGGAAAGGGTAACTTATACAACTAACAGCACACTTCTAAAGAATACACAAAAAGGCAACTGCGACTGACTAATGGAACCAACAGTCTAGTCACAAGCACACAGAGAAAAGAGAAAAGGTTATCGTAAAGGAATAAGAAATATAACCTATGTAACAATTTCTTTATATAAGGCAGATATTTAACAAGTTTTAACCACTTTCAAGGCAATTTAAGTAAGTAATACTAATCGAGTAAACGGGATGGGGGAAAGTAGGCCTAAATACAAAATGGACAGGAAAAAGGTAAAAAAACACTAACTAGTACAACCAAAGTTAACTAACTATGCACAAAAAACACACTAACATGAGCTATGTATATCAAAATTTAGTACAAAATTGTACAAGAAAAAGTATTCAACTTAGCCAGAGCTAGAAGAATCACCCAATCTGTTTTAGTGGCAAATGAGATCTAGGGAAGGCACTAGAGCATCATGGGATAGAGAATAAGCCGAAGACTAGTTGAAGACCTCGAGCTTGTGTAAACAGCCGAGTCAGAACAGAGGATCGGTTCCGAACTCATCAGTAAAGAATGAAGGCAGGGGTAGGACAACTTCACATCATCCGTTTTACTTTTATTACCATGACCAGACATGGCCTCCTCAAAGGCAGATTTTATCATCCCCTTTAATAACAATTTGTTCTTCCTTTCCACCACAGCCTAGTGACTGAAACCATGGCAAATGGAACAGTCTTCCTGAACGTGCACTGGGCCCAGGCAGTAAACACAAAGAGAATGCCTGCAAGAACCGGGCAGTTTATAGCCACACTCAAGACATTTCTTAAATCCATAGGTGCCTTTGCCTTTATCAGCCATGATACATACAATGAGAATCACGCACACACACTAACACACTATACGGCTAGGAAAATTGAACTTATACTAATTTTTTTTAAGATACAAGAAAAAGAGTTAAAGATAAAGACTACCAACAATGGTAGAATAGTGTATCCAAAGGTACAGAAAGCTACCAGCAATGGTAGGTAAGAAAATACTGAAGTGTATAAGGGAAACGCAGAGAGGAGAGATAACGGGCTATCAAAGAAAGGGTAGGCTATAGAGAAATTACAACAACGACAATACTACAGAAGAAAAATCTTATATTAATACAGAGTTTAGAAATACAAAAGAAAAAATAACACTTGGCTCAATAACTAGTTGGTGACGCATCTGTCACAGGAAAGCGGCAAACGAGATCTGAGGTAAGTTGGACAGGAGTATTCTGGGGAGGACTTAAGCTCTCAAGAGTTTTTTTGTTCTCGTGGGCTGTAATAATGGCTGTGTCAGTTCTGATATTTGGAACTGAACCTGTATGTTAAGGAGGAAATGAAGATTGACAACATCAGATTAAATTTATTTCAGCAATCAGAGAATAGTGAGTGGTAGATGTGAGATTGAAGCTGCTGTATCTAGCTATCTTCAGAATACTTTTTTTCCTGGAGGACCAAAGTAATTTTTTGATGCAGAACATGCTAAATAGGAAACCCAAAAGTCTGTACAACAAAAAGTAAGCTATCAAATAGAAGGGGACTCTGCTTCAAATTCTTCATAGAGAGATTTTGTCAGTGAAACTTTTTCCAATGTTCCAAAGAAGAATGTTTGACAGACAGAGAAAAGCACAGGAGGTGACTAGAAAAACCAGGAGTACATTGAAAATGAACCAGAGACTGAAGTTGGGAGATGGAGATCAACAGGAAGAAAACCAGCAACTCAGAAATTAATGAATAAATGTATGACTACAAAGCATCAATCACATTTGTGAAATATGGCTGAACAAGAGAAACTAGAAATATCGGACTATTTTGACTTTGTTAAACTTACAGGGCACACTAAGCCATATTCCCTACTTCATGTCATTAATGTTTGAAAGAACATACAGGAGAGGGAAAGAGGAAGGAAAGAGGTAACCCGCTATGACTAGATTAAGGCCATTGGCTTGCATTAATAACACATTTTAAGATGAAACAAGTAAATAAGAGAATACTGAATGTAAGGAAAAGTTTTTCTTTAGCAAATAAATGTTCACAGTGCAGCATGAAAAGCTTGTAGCTGAAGGCAACTATGTAACCGGATTTCATGTTTCTATGGAGACAAGTTGATAAGATGGCAATAAAAATAGAATACTTTTTATTTCAATGACCAAAATATAATGTTTTCTGGAAGCATTCAAGTTGTTTTTAATTTGGGGAAAGGAATAAAGATAAGACAAAAACAGACAGCACTTAGTGCAAGTAGAAGCACAGGCTATACCATGCATCTTAGCATGGATAACCTTCACTTATAGGTCAATTAAACCCTGCATGTACAGCTGTCAGTCTGGGATAATTGTTTCTGTTAGGAGGGTTAAACATCATTATTTGAAAATGTACACAATTGTGTGTGTTTGTATTAAGTTAGTAGGTTATGGGGATTCTGGGGTGCGTTTGTTTTTTGTTTGAGGGTTTTCATTAAAACAAAAAGTCTTGTAGGATGTGACATACGTTCAAATGGATATGACAAGAAACAACTGTATAAAAGATCAGCTGTCTACACAAACACTGAAATTAGACATTACAAAAGCTGCTATATGTAACAGGTAGGAATAATAACTTCTTATTATAATGACAACACTTTCCTTATTGTCTTTGAATGGGAATGGTCTCACAGTTATATTCAAAAAAGAAAAAGTAATGAACGATACTAAGAAATGCAAGGTGCAAATAATATGCTACAAGAGATATATTTGGAAAGAAATGAGCATGTGAATTTGGTCATTCAGTGGAATATCTGGGGACAAATAAAAATGGGGAGTACTTATATTAATTGCTAGAGGAGCTCCAATTGAGATAAAAGAGGAAAAAAAGATAACCATGGTAGATTTGAAGTAGTAAGGGGCTACTGTCAGGGGAGGAGGATTATGCTGGCATGCACTTATATTCCACCTAAATGCTACAGTGGTGCTTAAGAAAATCCTGGGAGAAATAATCAGCTTTTCAGCAAGGAATATTACTTACAGGTAGGGACTGGAATTTGATTTGCAACAATGAGGATGTATCTGGGGGCCTAGAAGTGACAATATAACAAAAGAGGGTAGATTTTTGAAGAAAGATGTGAATTCAGTAGTACTTGCTCGGAAATAATTTACAAATTATTCCCTAAGGTACAAAATTATATTTCACAGTAACATGCATTTAACTGAAATTTTTGATACGCATGCAATAATTATTTCAGATCACCCGCCAATAATAAGTAAATTAAAATGCAAGATAATGAAATAAAAATGAGACACTGGCACTTCCCCAACTATCTGTTAAAAGAGTGGAATTTAAGGAATGGATAGTAGAAATTATTGAGGAGTTAACAGGAAAGATAGAAATTTCTTCAGAAAATACAGCTAAGGAGTGGGATAAAATGAAAGTGGAGTTTTAAAATAGGATAGAAATAAAAGAAAAAGAGATATGGTTAAGAAGTAACAAGAAATATTTAGAGGGACTGACAAAGGTTAAAGTATTTCAGAATAAGGTGAATCCCACAGAACAAGAAGAGATGCAACTGCAGAGTGCTAAAGAGAAAGTAAGGGACTACCAGGATAGTATGCATTAGTTTAGAAAGATTGCTGATAACCAACTCTTTATGATAAAAGCTCAAAAGCACAAAAGCTTTTGGCACAATGGTTCAGGCAACAGAAAATAGAAAGGATTGTTGCCAGCTTAGGGAGCCTGTAGCAAGGAAAATAACCAGAAGTCCTGTAGATGCATTAGAAATATTTCAAAACATTTTTGAAAATCTCTATAAAACAAAGAAATGTAGAAATGGAAATATTTATGAAAGAATTAAATATATCAAGGTTAGAATTAGATGAAGCTCAATTATTAACAACTAAAACAGGAGGAGATGAGATAAAAATAGTGATGTATAACCAATCTACAGGAAAGTCTCCAGGAATAGATTGTATTCCTATGGAAGTCTGGATGCTAGGAAAGAAGAAAGTGATAAAGATCAGGACAGTATTTTAAAAGGAGGAGAAGCACCAACATCATGGAAGAAAGCTGTGGTGGCTGTAATACTTAAAGATGGTAAAGACCCATTATATCCAGCTTCATACAAACCCATTTTAATTTTGAACCATAATTATAAAGTGTTCATATCTATAATGGCTAAAATAATGGCAAAGATTTTGCCAGAATTGATAGATGTTGATCAATGTGGTTATGTGGGAGGGGAAGTAAACATCTGACAACATTAACAGAATGATGATCCAGCGGGAAGCAGAATGTAAGAAATCAGCACTGATGTTTGTGGATCGTGATGCAGAGGAAGCATTCAACAGAGTAAACTGGAATTCTATGAGTAGGCAATGGAAGTATTTGCATTCTCTGACACAATAACAAGGTTAGTTAAGAGGATAAATGAGGGATTGGAGGTATAACTGAAAGTGGGGGGTGTCCTCCCTGACAAGTTCTGTTTGAAAAGAGGAATCAGGAAGAGCTGCTTTCTTTCTCCTTTATTTGCATTATACTTAGAACCATTATCAAAGAAAATAAGGAATTCAGAAATTCAAGGATATAATCGGTATGGTAATCAGGAAAAGTTGGCTTTATTTGCAGATGATATTATTTTGTACTTGATAAAACCAGAAAAGGAAATTTCAGTGTTGTGGATCATTATGAAACAGTTTCATGTCTTTTTGGGATACAAAATTAATGAATATAGCTGTAAACTATGTACCCACACATGAATTGGTTCAATGATATCCATATTTATGGGAACATGATAACTTGAAGCACTAAGGAGTATGGTTAAAAAGGCTTCTGTAATGGCAGCTAAAGAGATGTGGGAAGAGACTAAACAAAAGATAATATAAAAACTGAAACTGGAAGCTCTGTTTTATGGATATGGATAACAAGATACAAGCAGTGAAAATATTTTAAATCCCTTTAGTTTTATACACAGGTCAGGCATGTTTTCATCAACCAGAAGAGAAGATGGCAAGAGTCAAGAGGGGTTAAGTTTATCCTTCCAACAGAACAAAGTGGTCTGGGGTTACCAGATTTGCAGGAATATTTCATGCAGTCATGGCTCATATACATAGCACAAACAGAAAGCTATAATTCAAAGTGGAAAGGGATGATGATGAAACAAGAGGAAGTTCAAGAAATAAGGAGAGATTGGGATTTTGGATGTAGATCCTTAAGGAGAATAACAATAGACATCAGAATATTATATTCATAAAGTAGCAAAAAATATTCTGATAACTAAACCAACATGGGAATGTGAAAGGAGATTCTACTGACAGGGATGGCTGCAATTAGGGGTGCAGACAATAGGCAAGAGGGGGCTAAAATTTACTAGAGAAAATTGGCAAAGGAACCAAGGTACTGGGAGCAAATAATTAGCGAAAAGTAATAAAATGGGAAAAGGCCAAGAATACATTTGGACTGCAGGCTAGAGACGGTCTTCCCTATCAAGGTTTCATGTCAGAGTAAAGGCAAAGAGAAAGATATATGGGGATCCTAAGTGAAAGATTAGCATAGGTAGAATTTTGAGTTTAATCTAGAACATAAGTTTTTGTTTAAAGAAAGATAATTAGTAGGGCATATAAAATATTGCATGATAACTACAGAAATCAATCAGAGGAGGTTAGAAAGGATTCAGAAGAGAGAATGGATAAGCAAATCACAAACAAACAATGGGAGGATATATGTATGGCTCCCAAACATGCAACAAAGTCTAGAAGATTTAGAATTTGTGTTCAGAAGTGTCTGCATATGCATTTGTATACCCCAAGCAAACTCCAAATATTTTTTCAGGTAGATTCCAAATGTTGGAGGTGTAATGGAGAAGAAAGAGGTAATTGGGAACATATTTTTGGAAGCATAATGACTTGGCAGACTTAAAATTACTACTCTGTCAGAAATACTAGGTGAGCAAATTGGTATAACTAAGGTTCAGAGGTTCATAGGTAGGTACTAGGCTATCGGCCCAAGGGCCTATGTAAGCCTAGCCAACAAGGTTCCCTGGCTTACGCCACCCAAGAAAGTTATTTTCCTGTGCCACTGTCAAGCAGACACAGAAGTGATCCCCTGAGTGTATTTCCTATTTCCCATCCACGCATCAAGATTTTTCTTGAAGAGTGCTAATGAAGAACTTTGCTTGACATAGATGGGTAGCCTGTTCCAGAGTATGGGAAGTCTCTGGGACAGGAATCTATCCCTCCAGCAAGTCATGTTTATTGTGGTGACAAGGTTTAGGTCCCCAGAACATGCAGCTCGGAGGGATTGGGATTTCTTTAGGTGTATGCATGTCCAACAGCTCTGGGTTTAACATAGCTTTATATGTTAGGCAGAGATCACCTCAGAGTAGGCAATATGCTACGGAGTAAAGCTGGAGTTTTTTGAGGCGGTCAGTGTAGGGCATTTGTTTGAGGTCAGTAATCCTATTTGTGAGGTACTTTTGTGGCCTTTCCAGCTGCTGCAGATGTCTTGTGAGGTACATTCCAAAAGGGGCATTGTACTCTATAATGGGTCTAATGAGTGTCAAGTAGAGGGTTGCAATGACCTCTTTTTTTTTCCTGGAAAAGAACCCTTTTATAATGAGGTGTGCTACGTAGAAGGACTTCCTCACTACTGTGGCGATGTGACTATCAAAGGAGAGACTACTGTCCACCTGGGTCCCAAGGTCTCTTATCACACATTCAGTGTTAAGTAGATTGCTGCCTATGTGGTAGTTCATGGGTACAGAGTTTTACCAAAGGGGATGACACTGCACTTTTTGGCACTGAGCTTGAGGCCATGGCTCTGACACCATGAATCTGTCTCAGCGAGGCCCTTCTGTAGGATGTCCACATCATTTGGGAACTTGACTATGGCTCCTAGTTTGCAGTCATCTGCGAAATTCATTAGCCAGAGGCCTTCTGTGTTAGCCTGTACTTCAGAGAAGTAGATACCAAACAGGAGAGGTCCCAGGACAGAACCTGTGGTACTCCACTTGTCACTGCTTTGAGGTCAGATTTGGAGTCTGCAACTTTTACAGTGTGGGTTCTGTCAGTGAGCCAGCTGGCAACCCATCTTGTGACGAAGGGATTTATACCTAGTTTAGTGAGTTTAGGTATAATTCCAGAATGGGGAATGGTGTTGAAAGCCTTGGCGAGGTCAAGATAGGCTGTGTGAACCACCTTACCCTCATCTACGGCTTTGGTGACTGCCTCAAATAAGTCGATCAGGTTCAGGAGGTATGATCTGCCTTTCACAAACCTGAACTGGGTGGGATCCAGAGTTTGGAGGTTACCAATGTCTTTGTTTATGAGTTCCATGATGATACGTTCCATGGCCTTGCAGACCAGGCTCATCAGGCTAATAGGTCGAAAGTTCCCAGGATCAGTGGTTGCTCCCCCTTTATGGAGTGGGATAACTGTTGCTGTGCGCCATTCAGTGGGCACAAAGCCTGATGCGAGGCTATTATTGAACATGGTGCTTAAGTGGGGAGGCAGTTCGTTCTGAAGTTCGTGTAAAATGCAGCCTGGGATGTTGACCAGTCCCATGGATGCTGTGTTTTTGGCTTTACAGAGTGCAGCTTTTACCTGTGTAATTGTGATTGCAGGGACTCTGCATTCTTCCTGTATAGATATGGGCCCTTTATGGGGTGAGGGGGGGGGGTAAAGTTAGCACTGAACCTATCTGCCAGGATATTGGTAATATCAGTTGGTTCTGTAATTTTCATGCCATTGTGCTGTAACTCAGAGAAGATCTGGGTGTTGCCATCAAGATTCTTGACATAGCTATAGAATGCTTTGTGGCTGTCCTTAAAATTAGTAGCGATTTTGTTTTCGTAGCTAGCTTTGGCGGATCTTATAAGAGATCTCAGCTTCTTACTGAGGCTGACCAGGGAACTCCTCTACTCATGGGATTTTACTCTCCTTCGCAACAGTTTCTTCCTTCTGTTGTACAGTTTGTTTATGGCAGGGGACCACCAGATTGGCTTCCTTTTTTTGGACAATAGCGTCTTGGTTCTGTTTGGGATAGCACATTCCATGCACTCATGTAAGTGCTTATAGAGTGCATTTGTGTAGGATTCAGTAGTTGTAACTGTATTGTCCATCTGCATGGATGTCATGAAGTTCACCACTTCTGTCTTAAGAAGCATGAAGTTGGCTTTGGAGAAATGTTTTACCGTGGTTTCCTTAATAGGGGGTGGGGGCGGGATGTGGATATCAAGGGTGATTAGCTTATGGTCAGATCGGACCAACGAGGAGTTGACTTCAAGTGTGGAACACCAGTCACTCATGTTGGTAATGACTAGGTCTAGGATACTGTTGCCCTTGGTGGGGGTGTGGATATGCTGATCCAGGGCATTGGAGTTTATGAATTCCAGAAAGCGTTGAAGTCACCCATTATTAGGGTGTTTGGTTGAACCATAATATTTTCCAGTACATCAAGAAAAGAGGAGTGGGAATCCTGGGGCATGGTGGGGGATCTGTAGCAAGCTACAATTTGGATTGCAGTTTTGCCCAGAGTTAGTTGCACTTGGATAACCTCGGATGCATTATGCTGAGCAACTAGCCTGAAGGTGTGGTTATCCTTAATGAATATGGACACACCTCTACCTTTGGTGTTTCGGTCCAGTTTACATGGCCGAAAAGTGTGGTATGAGTTATAGCCTGGTAGTGCAGGGGTGATCTCTGGAGCCTTGAACCAGGTCTCAGTCACTGCACAGATATCAATATTCTCCATTTTAAGGAGTGCCTCGAGTGAGTGCATTTTGAGATTTAGACTTCTAGCATTGAGTAGCATTACCCTCAGTTTTTGCTTGCCTGTTCCTGTTACGGTGGTGAATTTGTTATTTGAACCTTGCCTAAAAAAGGCACTATAGGGACAGCAAGAGCCTTAGCCAGTATCCAGAATCCCAGGGGTGACAGGTGAAGGCCATCTGTGGCAAAGCATCGTGGTCTGTCGACCATGTCATCCCAAGCAGACAGATACTGGATCCCCTTAGAATGACACCAGAAGCTTAGCCAATTGTTGAAGTCAATCATTTTGTCCTTGTACTGCGGTATCACTCTGGGTGATGTCAGAATGCTACTCAGGGCTAGTGTCATACCTGCCTGGGCTACAAGATCGGAGAGCTCTTCCATGTCTCTTTTCATGTAGTCCAGGGAGGTACATCTCAGGTCATTCACACCAACATGGACAATGACAGAGTCATATTTGTACTTGTTGTGGAGTGACCTGAGTGTGTGGGTTATGTGGCAGATCCTGGCACCCGAGAGGCAGCTGACAGTAACCTTCTCCTTGTTTAGCCTGGTGAGTGGGACATCAGTGTGCCTGACTATAGAGTCACCTATGACTAGTGTGTTGGGTATGTTGTTTTGCCTTATTGGCTGTGGTTGAGTGGCACACTGAGTCTGTGGGCTATGTGTCATTTGGGTTGTGTTGGGGGATGGAGGTTGCTTGCGTTTCTGCTTTGGAGGTCTCTGTTGCTTAGACAGATTATTATTGAGAACCTCTGCGAATGTTTTTGTGTTACTATGTGTGGATTTTGGAGGTGTAGATTTAGTGAGACTATGTGATGAGTTTGGTGTGGTGCAAATGTTTACCTTCTCCTCATGACTGTCAAGTTCAGTCTTGGTTGGAGAGAGCTTTACCTCCAGTTTGGCTAGATAAGTGCATCTCTCACAGGTTGTAGTGTTGGGTGGTAGGAGGAGAGGGTTTGTCTGTGTACATGAGGCAATTTCTACATTGCCTCAAGATGCCCAGATTCATCAGATAGACAGGAGAGAACAATGGGAGCTGACCCTTGGACACAATAAAAAACTATTTTCCTCTAGATAAGTGAGGAAAGTGAGTACAAGAGCTGTTTTTCTCTAAGCAAGTGAGAAAAGTAAGTACAAAAACTGTTTTCCTCTAGGTAATGAGGAAGGCTCAGTGCTATAGTAATTAGTAGCTTATTTAGTGCTTACAAGTTCTGAACAAGTGCTGAGCACGAATAAGCAAATTTAAGTGCTAAAACTAAGAATCTGTATCTGTACTAGACGAGTTACAGGACAGAAACAAATGCAAATGCAGGCTTTCAAATCAGAAAGTTGAGAGAGATGGAAGAGATTGCCCAAACGGCCAATAACTACAATTTCTGGGCCAGAACCACTCCTTATGTGGTAGACAGGTTACCTAGTGCTTACCACTCCCACTGATCAGCTAGAAGGCTTCCCTCCAACACAGAAAGGCTTGGGGGGCTCAGAAGCTTACATACAATCCTGGATACAGCAAATCTGTATCGGGAACACTAGTTACAGGAAAGGAAACAGGCTTACAGTTTTTTATTTTTTTTTAATTTTTTTTTATTTACAGAAAAGTAGCAAAAACAGTAGTAAAAACAATTCACATGCAGTGCAAGCTAGCACACTTGAGTATGTAGCAATATTAGACCAAACACAGTTTAAAAAATGCAATTAAATTAAAAAGGACTACAAACAAGTGCATAAAGAGTTTATTAGGTAGAATGTGGTAAAGAGATGGGACTGGGGGAGTGTCCCAGATCAAATCTACAGTGAGGCAGGCAACTGCAAAAGCCACCAAATTTAAACTACAAGCCAAAAATAGGGAGGGTGGGACAAAACAGTTTCAACAAAGATCTAAGCAACAACAAACAGTACAAACTCTAAAACCAAAAAATATACTCAGCTCTGTATATTTGCAGATAGATTGGAAAGCAGTCTCTCAGAAGACAGGTTTCAGCAATTAAAAAGGAAAATTTTTTAAGCTATGATACAGGATCTGAATTGCCTAGACATAGCAGTGCCTTGGTGAGTTTAATTCTGGTGGCTGGGAAAAAAAACAATTACTAGAAAATAGAAATCGATGTCCAAACCAACGATATTAGAAGTAGTGAATATAGAAACAGAGATAAACGAATTGGAAATGGGATCTTTAGAAAAAGATAGGAGCAAGTTGCATATAAAAATGGGAATTGTGGAAACAATACATGCAAAATAATGTTATGGAGGAGGAATGAAGTTTAAGGAAAGGCAGAAACTGAATGAGCTATGTAATGTTCGATTGACAATGAATGAATGCATAGAAGATTATATGTGAAGCATAATGCTTGCAAATGAAAATATGTCAATTTGATTTGTTTTCATTTATATAAATATATGATTGCCTATGTTATAAGTGATAATTCAATATAAATGTTCTTTGTTTTAAAAAATGTGGGTTTGTCACTGGATGGGAATAAGAACACTGTCTTAGAAAAAAGAGAGCAGGTATAATACGTCAGGTTGAATATATACAATAAACCAGGTTTGAACTTTGGATGCTCATACAGGAGTGTCCTTCAGCTCAAAAAAAATTAACTGTAGGACCATCTAGTAATTCAAATAAAAATGGACAGGGTCTGAGATTTGCCTTACATGTTTGATCTGATCCCAAATCCTGACATTTAAGACAGGATCCTCCACAGACAAGATACCAGTATCAGGCATGGTAAGCAGGCAACTGGCACAAAGAATTGTGAGATTGACTACCACTGTATACTGGTTAATGGAAATGGGATGAAGATACAACCAGACCCTTGAGATTAACTCAAGCAACTACCACAGGGACAATCATTGCTCAGACTTTCCCGTGGATTCATTAACACCTTCACTAAGTGTACACCATTTTGAGTGAACAGATAATGCAAGCATAACTCATACCTTCTTCCTCCTAATTTTAGTTTTCCTACTGATTTTTCTTATAACTTTAAATACTAAGAGGGATTCATAAAGCTTACCACAAAGTGTAGACTACATGCACACTTAGTATAGTCTTTCTAAGTGACTAGAAAGCACAAAAAATGTGGTAGGGATGTTCTTGAATACAGATCATAGGATCAGAGGGGGTTACTAGGCTAATGATCCCAGGGCCCTTACAAGCCTAGCCAAGTTCAACCCATGTTCCAAAGGATATCTGGTTCAAGCAGACACTAAAATCAGCACTTATTGCCCCTGTCCAAGAGGGACACAGGTGAAACTCCTTGGATGAATTTTTGGTTACCTACCCAATCATCCAGATTGTGCTTAAATAAGGCCAACGAGGGGCTTTGTTTAACATGAATAGGAAGCTTGTTCCAAAGATGGGGCAGCCTCTGTGAGACAAATTTGTCTCTCCAGCAAGTTCTGTTGATCTCACATACCAGGTTAAGGTCCTTAGAGCGAGTGACCCCATGTGCTACTTGACTTGCGAATGTGCAGCTTTTCCATTAAAGCTGAGACAGAGATTGCGCTATATGCAATGCACAGGTCACCTCTGAGCAGTCTGTGTGACACAGAGTAAAGTGACTATGATTTCAGTCTGTTCGTATACGACTGATCTTGAGGATCCTGAATTTTCTTTGTAAGGAACCTTTGCGGTCTCTCCAATCGCTGCAAGTGTTTGGAAAGGAACATACCAAAGAAAGGGCTATACTCTATTATTGGCCTAATGAAGGAAGAGTACAGGGGGTTATAACCTGTTTTTTTCTAAAGGCAATGACCTTACTTATAAGATGAGCAATAAAAAAATGCCCTTCTTACCACTGATGGTACTTGGTGATCAAAGATAAGGTTGCTATCAACTTGTGTGCCCAGATCTCTCACCACTGACTGTGTGCTTAGGGTATTGCTATTGATGTGGTAGTTTGTAGGGACACCACCCTTGCTGAAGGGAATGATAATGCATTTTTATTTTTGCATTTTTATTTATTTATTTATTTAGTAATTTAGTTAGATAAGTAGTTTCCAAACAGCAGGAGTCCCAGAACCAATCCCTGTGGAACACCACTGGTTACAGGTCTCCTGGAGGAGGTGGAGTCCACTATTTTGACCGTATGAGTTCTAGCAGTAAGCCAGTTTGCAACCCACCTGACAATATATGGATTGATACCCAGCTGGGTGAGTTTATCAATGTTGTCCGAGTGGGGGACTGTGTCAAAGGCCTTGGCTAAGTCTAGGTAGGCTGTATGCACAGCTTTGCCCTGTCTACAGCTTTGGTGACTGTCTTGAAGAAGTCCACTGAGTTTAACAGGCATGATCTCCCCTTGACAAAGGAAAACTGGGGGGAGGGGTCAAGCATTTGGAGATTTCCTATATTTTTTTTAATAAGGAACATGTTGATTTGTTACATGGCTTTGCAGATGGCTGGTCAGGCTAATGGGTCTATAGTTCTCAGGGTATGTGGATGCATCCCCTTTATGCAAAGGGATGATGGTAGCTGTTTTCCATTCTGCTGGGACAAAGCCAGTTCTTAGGCTGTGATTGAAAAGCGTGCCCAGTGATGATGCTAATTCCTGTTTTAACCCATGTAGAACACACTTTGGAATGTTACCTGTTCTCGTACAAGCTATGTTTTTGGCCTTGGAGAGGGCACTTAAGACCTGCTTTTCAGAGATACTAGGTGGGGGACAGATGTCAGGGATGCTTTGGTGTAAATGTGGTGCGGACAAGAGGGTGAAGTTTTCACTGAACCTGCCAGCCAGCAGGTTTGCTATATCCACAGGTTCTACATATGTAGTACCATTAATTATGAGTTCAGAGCAAATCTGGGCCTTACCTTTGAGGTTATGGATGTAACTAAAGAACACCTTATGATTATCTTTACTTAGGGAAGCTAATTTGGATAAATAGTTAGCTTTGCAGGACTTCACTAGGAATCTTATTTGGTTGTTTAACTGGAGGAAGGAGTGTTTCCAGTTTTGAGGCTGTTTCTTCCTACTCTTAGACAGCAACGTCTTTCTCTTATTATATAGCCTATTGATGGCAGCTGTCCACCAGGCAGATTTGAAGATCTTGCTTTGGTTCTATCAGGTATGGCAGAGTCAATACAATTGTGCAGGTGCTTGTATAAAGCATTGGTGTATAACTCAGCATAGGTGTCTGTTCATCAGTGGAGGGATGGACTATGAAACTATTTATGCCATCATGTAAGAGGTTGTAATTGGCCTTGGACAAGTTTTTTAGTCTAGTTGTTGCTAAGGAGGGGGTCTTCTGTTACAGTTCCTTCTAGAGAGATTGATTTGTGCTCAGATCTCACCAGAAATGGCTACTCACTGGGGGTGGTGCATCGGCCCCCCCATGTTGGTGAGCACCAGGTCCAAGAGGTTTGAGCCCCTTGTGGGTATGTCAACCAGCTGGTCCAGAGCATAAGAGTTATCAAAGTCCAGGAACCTTTGGGCAAGTGAGTTATAACATGTATAATTTACCCAGTCTGTGGACAAGTAATTAAAGTCAACTAAAACCAGGATGTTTGGTTGCATCTTGATTGACTCAAGTAGATCCAAGTCAGCTGAGTGGATGTCCTGAATCATGGAGGGGGTCCAATAGCTGGCAATGACCTGAAGAGGGATCTTACCTACAGTCAATTGCACCTGAAGTAATTCAAGGGAATCATGCTGTTTAACCAATCTAGAGGTGTATTTACCTTTAATGAATATTGATACACCACCTCCTTTAGTTCTCACCCCTTCAGTTTGTGTTCTGAAAGTGTGGAAGAAAAGGTGCTCTCCTCAGCCTTAAACAAGGTCTCAATGATTGCACAAATGTCAGCATATTTCAGGGTGAGAACTGCTTCCAGTGAGTGCAGTTTCTGGTTTGTACTCCTAGCATTTAGCAGCATAACCTTGAGGTTGTTTTTAGCAGGTATTTTTATATCAGGAATTTTGTTCTTTTGACATTGCCTAAAAAAGGCTCTATGGGGATGGCAAGAGCCTTAGCCAGTAACCGTAATCCCAAGGGTGATAGATAAGACCATCCTTGGCAAAGCATTGAGGTCTGTTGACCATGTCATCCCAGGTTGACAGATACTGGATCCTCTTTGCAGGACACCAGAAACTAAGCCAATTGTTGAAGTCAATAATTTTTTGTTTGCATTGAGGTATCGTCCTAGGTGAAGATAAAATGCTGCTTAAGGCTAGTGGCATACCTGCCTGAGACACATAATCCAAGAGCGCAGTCATGTCTCTCTTCATATAGTCCAATGAAGTATGTCTTGTCATTCACACCAACATGGGCTATGATGCAGTCATAACAGTGCCTGCTGTTGAGAGACTTGAGTGCGTGTGTGATGTGGCAGATCCTGGCACCTGACAGACAGCTGACTGTGACCTTTTCCTTATCTGACCTGGTGAGAGGACCATCTTAGTTTCTCACAATTGAGTTGCCTATGACTAAGATGTTTGTTTTTGTGTTATGCCTTAGGAGCTTGACTGGTGAGACACTGGTGTGTGATATATTATGTGTACCATGTTCTGCAGAAGATGGATTATGTTAAGTATGCTTGTGTTAGTGTTTGGGAGTTCTCTGATGTTTAGATAAGCTTCTTGTAAGGATCTCTGCATATGTAGGTTTATGTGTTGTTGGTCTGGTAGGTGCAGAAGGTGAGGTTTGCATGCTGACAACCTGCTTAGAATCAGATGAACTGGCTGGTGAGCAAGACATCCTGGATTCTATCCATCCATAATGCTAGGTAAGTTGATGTGGTCAGAAAACAGGGAGACAACAAGAAGGAACAGATAAAGTAGAGGACAGGAGAAGTGAACAAAAACTATGAAGGGCTAGTGGGTAGGATCTGTGTATCTCAAGAGCTTTGCTGACTGCATCACCTGTCAGTGACGGACAATCATGAGAACTCACCAAAGGAGCACCAGCAAAGTACTAAGGGAAAATCTGCAGGCAGAAGTGTTTGTGTCTACAACCACCAACAGTATCCACTGCTGCTCAGCAGTGTGTGATGCACAAATGTGGTGCTATGTAGCAAATGAGCACAAACTGTTCTAAACAAATTAATCAATAAAAAAGCTCAAAACTGAGCTCAGATCCAGCAACCTTCAATCACATGAGTCCTAAATGCACAACTGCACACTCCTGCAACTAGGTTGCAGGGGAACCCTCTCCAAAAAAAAAGATGGCCTGGTTTAGTGCTTAAGTTATACAAACATAACTAGATTCAGCAGGTCTGAATCTAGTCTATGCTACAGCAAACAGAGTGCAACAATTTCAGAACAAAAAAAAAAAAAAACAGTTCAAATAAGCAGTGATTTGGTAAAAAAATGCAGTTCAAAAGTGAAATATGCAATGAAAAATTCTACTTAAGTTTTGCAGAGATCAGCAGATGGCTTGGATTTGCTTATGTAGCAAATGAGAACAAACTGATTTAAATAAATGTACCAATAAAATGGCTCAAGACTGAGTACTGCTCCAGCAACCTTCAATCAGACAAGTTCTAACGGCACACTCCTGTCACTAGGGTGCAGGGGAACCCTCTCCAACAAAATATGGCCTAGTTTAGTGCTCAAGTTATACAAACATAACTAGATTAAGCAAGTCTGAATCTAGTCTACACTACAGCAAACAAAGTGCACCGATTTCAGAAAAAAAAACATTTCAAATAAGCAGGCACAATAAGCCTTCAACCAGCAATTCCCAGCTTGGAAGGGCAGAAGCTACCCTCTTTTCCCACAAGAGTGCAGACCACAAATCTTCTTAATGCAAAATAACTGGCCTGAAACCCAAGTGCTTAAACCAGAACTAAGGCACTTTTAGAATAACAGACACACTAAGCCTTCAACCAGCAATTCCCAACTTAGAACGATGTAAGCTACCTGTCCTGCCACAAGAATTTAGACCACAAACCTTCCTAATGTAAAAGAACTGGCCTGATGCCCAAGTGCTTGAACCAACAGGCTTAGAATAACAGTTATAATTTAATCAGGCTACTAGCAAGCAGGAATAAATGCAACACTTAGAGTAGGTGCCATTGAATCTGGCCCATTAGATTTTTCAAATAGATCCTCACCAATAGGTTTTGTAATGTTTTACAGGTAAATTAAACCAACCATATTGGTGATCTGAATGGAGAGAAGATAGGGGTCTGAATAGAGAGCTGATAGGGGTCCAAATGGAGAGATGATAAATCAGCAAGCAAAGGAGAGTAGTATTGCCGGAACTGAATTCATCCTCAAGTCTTGGTGAGTACCTTCATGAGGTGGACCCTGTTTTTTTACAAAATCTCACCAAGACAACACTGACATATACACTGTATTTTATATAGCATATATCATGGACAGAAGTAGGTTAAAAATAAAAAAGATAGCGAACTGCACAAGATCCAAGATAAAAAAAATTCCAATCCTGGTAGATCCACTGGTGCCAGGACTGGAAAAAATGACAGTGTAGAATCCTCAAGACATGGAAGCATTCCTACAATGGGGCTAGACCAAGCCCAGGGGGAGGATGGCCCCCTCGTTGTAGAAGGAAGTAGCAATCCACAAAAATCATAAAAACTGACAGGCCAAAAAAGAGCCATACAGATGATAGAGTGGACTATTTAGGATAAGAAAGAAATTATGTATTGTTACTATTATGCAAAAAGCCTATAATTTCCAGGCAGAAGTTATACAAAAAGATTAAGAGAGAAATTAGAGGAAAGAAAAATACTTCCACAAGAAAAAATTGTCAGTAGCTTCAAATTCAAATGTATGTTCATTACTACAACAGATCCATGAAAAACACTACATAGACCTAGAAATCTCAGACTGTTTGGAAAAAGAAGTGAATGAGGAAGTGTGTAAAATATAAAGAACAAAAACTGGATACTTGTGAAAGGTATAAAAAAGAAATATGGGCATGAGAAAGAAATAGAGATCTGATATGGTGCAATATTTATACATAGGGGAAAGCTAAATTAATCAACACAAAAAAGGCAGCCCCAAATATATTCAAAGAGAAAAACAGGCAAAGGCATCCAGATATGGAAAATTTCACAATATTTATTTTTTTTATTTATCATTTGTTAACCAAGAAAGTTAATAATAAAATAAAATCAATAACAAAATAAAAGTCAATAAAAATAAGATCAAAAAGAGGGAACACAGAACAGAAGATTAGTAAAGTTGAAGTTAAAAACATAAAAGCTGAAGTTATGGAATACTTGTGAAGTGAAGGATTTAGTGTAGAAAGTCTAACACAGGCTATATCACAGCATGATAGAACAATGAGTTCTCAAAGTAAGGAGAAACAAGAGGAACAGGAGACATCTGAAGAAGAAACATAGACATGGAAAAGAAAAAGAGATTTAATATGGTGCAATATTTATGCAAAGGAGAAAGCAAAACTAATCAATACAAAAAGAGCAGTGCCAAAGATATTTGAAGAGAAATAAGGGCAAAGGCATCCAGACATGGAACATTTTAAACACAAGGAAAAGTAGAAAACAGCATTAGTAATGGAGAAGTTAAAGAAACAGAGATTGATGTTATGGATTACTTGCGAAGTGAAGGATTTAGTGTAGAAAATTGAACTCAGATAACATAACAGCAAGATAGAACAATGGACACCCAAATTAATGAGAAACCAGTGGAGCGGGAAGCATTTCATCAGTTGATATATGAAGATACTTTGGAGCCTTCCACTGGAAATCAGTAGAAATGTTCAGCTGGAGTTGGATAGCAAGGGAAGAAATAGGAAACTGTGGCAACACTGATGCAGTCAATGTTGTGGAGTGACAGGCCAGTGAGTTCCTATATGAAAGAGCAATGGACAATACAGGATGAAACTGAAGAAAATGTGGCACAGGAAGATGCTCTGGAATTTTTTATAGAATGCCCACAGGAAATGGAAAAAAAGAATGTGCCCTCAGTTTAGAAGAAAATTATCTAAGAGAAAGGTTGCCTGATTTAATAGAGATGGACAGATTGGCCATCAAACCAGGACCGAAACACTAAAGGTGGAGGAGTGTCAGTATTCACCAAGGATATTCACACCACCAGGCTAGTTGCCCAACACAATGCGTCTGAAATTCTCCAGATGCAACTAACACTAGGTAAGACTGCAATCCAAATTGTAGCTTGCTACAGATCCCCCCACCACACCCCAAGATTCTCACTACACCTTTCTAAACATACTGGAAAATATTTAGATAGAACCAAACACCCTAATACTGGGTGATTTTAACTACCCTGCCATTTACTGGAAAAACTACTCATGTACCAACACCTTTGCCCAACAGTTCTTGGAATTCATAAATTCCAATGCCCTAGATCAACTAATCCATAGTCCCACCAGGGGCTCCAATATCCTAGACCTGGTCATTACCAACATGGGAAATCGATGCTCCACACCTATGGTCACCCCCTCGTTAGTCAGGTCTGACCATAAGCTAATCACCCTTAACATCCACATCCCACCCCCACCCCTCAGTAAGGAAACCTCCATAAAAAACTTCTCCAAAGCCAACTTCATGCTACTCAAGTCAGAAGTGACAAACTTCATGACACCCATGCAGAATCCTACACTAAGGCACTGTATGAGCACATCCACTCATACATGAATCGTGCCATCCCAAATAGAACCAAGATGCCCTCATCCAAAAAAAGGAAGCCAATCTGGTGGTCCCCTGCCATAAACAAACTTTACAATAAAAGGAAGAAACTGTTGCAGAAAAGAGGAAAAATCCCACGATGCAAAAAACTGCCTTACCAGCCTCAGTAAGAAACTGAGATCCCTCATAAAATCCTCCAAAGCTAGTTACGAAAATAAAATTGCCAAAGATACCAAAGACAACCACAAGGCATTCTATAACTATGTCAAGAATCTAAATGGCAATGCTCAGATCTGCTCTGAGCTAAAACAGAATGGCATTAAATATACTGATCCCAAGGATATTGCCAATATCCTGGCAGATCGATTCAGTGCCAACTTCACCCCCCTCTCACCCCCTAAATGGCCCATCTCAATACCGGAAGATTGACAAATTCTGGTAATAAAGGCCACACAGGTAAAAAAAAAAAACGCACTCTCCAAAGCTAAGAATACAGCATCCATGGGACCAGATGACATCCCGGGCTGTGTACTACATGAATTACAATATGAACTGGCACCTCACCTAAGTGTCATGTTTAATCATAGCTTCACCTCAGGTTTCATACCCACTGAGTGGCGCAGAGCTTCAGTTATCCCACTCCACAAGGGGGGATCCACCTTGGATCTCAGAAACTACCGCCATCAGTCTGACAAGCCTTATCTGCAAGGCCATGGAGCGTATTATCATGGAACTTATAAACAAAGACACTGGCAACCTTCAAATACTGGACCCCATCCAGTTTAGGTTCGTGAAGGGCTGATCTTGTCTCCTGAACCCGATTGACTTCTTCAAATCAGTCTCCAGAGCCATGGACAAGGGTAAGGTGGTCCACACAGCCTATCTAGACCTTGCCAGGGCCTTCTACACCATCCCCCACTCTGGAATCATAGATAAACTTCCTAAGCTGGGCATTAATCCCTATGTCACCCAATGGGTTGCTAACTGGCTTACTGATAGAACCCACACTATAAAAGTAGCCAATTCCAAATCCAGCTCCAGACAAGTGACAAGTGGAGTACCTCAGGGTTCAGTCCTGGAACCGCTCTTGTTTGGCATCTACTTCTCTTAAGTACAGGCCAACACTAAGGGACTCTGGCTAACAAAGTTTGCAGATGACTGCAAACTGGGAGCCATTATTGAATCCCCAAATTATGTGGATACTCTACAAAAGGGCCTTACAGAAACAGATGCTTGGTGCCAGAGCCATGGGCTCAAGCTCAATGCCAAGAAATGTATAGTTATCCCCTTTGGGAAAAAAACATGTATCCGTGAATTACCATATATGTGGCAGTACACTAAACACCAAAAGTGTGATAAGAGACTTAGGGACACAGGTGGACAGTGGTCTCACCTTCGATAACCACATTGCCACAACAGTCAGGAAATCCTTCTATGTGGCACACCTCATCACTAAGGGCTTTTCATCCAGAAAAAAGGAGGTCATTGTCCTACTGTACTCATCCCTCATTAGACCCATTATAGAGTACAATGCCCCGTTTGGTATGTACCTCTCAAGACATCTGCAACAACTGGAAAGGCCGCAGAAATACCTCACTAAAAGAATCACAGGCCTAAAGCAGATGCCCTACGATGACTACCTTAAAAAACTCCAGCTATACTTTGTCGCATATCGTCTACTCAGAGGCGATCTCTGCTTAACATACAAGGCCATGTCAAACCCAGAGCTGTTGGACATGCTACACTTAAAGAAATCACAATCCCTCAGAGCCACATGCTCCAGGGATCTAAACCTTGTCATCACTATAAACAAAACATGCTGGAGGGATAGGTTCCTGACCCAGAGACTCCCTAAACTCTGGAACAGATTGTCCATACATGTCAAGCAGAGTGCCTCTTTGGCCCTCTTCAAAAGGAACCTTGATGATTGGATGGGAGAAAGGAAATTCACCCCGGGGATCATGTCAATCACCCTGCTAGACAGGGGTCCAGGGAAGTAAATAGTGTGGGAAGAAATAGCCAGGGAATTGTTATGGCTAGGCTTGTATAGGCCCTAGGGCTGATAGCCTAGTACCAACCTATGAACCTATGAACATACTGGTACAGAAGGCCAATAAAAATCAAAAAGTTAGAAGTTTGATAAAACAAATGAACATGGTAATTAGGATTGTCTATAGGGATTCATGTGCTATAACAGAAGTAAATAAGATATATTACTGTACAGCTAAATTAATAACAGATAAAGTCTTACTACAAGAACGCAGGATAGTAAGGGAAAGGAAGGGGAGAAATCAAATGCCATTGTGGAAGTATCAAATAGAGAAAACTATAAAGCAATTAAGACAAGAAGTGTCACTGTTAGAAAAATATAGAAGAGGGAACAGATCAACAAGAATACTCAGAAAGATAGACGTGATAAAAGCAACACCAAGTATTATAAGAGATCAGAATCTATTGTGCACTAGCACAAATAATGAATTAAAAATATCAGCACAGGCAGAAAAAACTTAGAAGATGTATAGATAAATATAAAGGAAAAGTACAAAATAAGCAATTCACTGATGACCCAAAAAAGTTTTATAGAGAATTGGGAAACAAGACAAAGGGAAATGAAACACAGCTAAAAAAGAAGAAATAGATACATTTTGGAGAAATACCTATGAAGATCCCATGGAACATAATAAAGATGCTAAATGCATAGAAGTAAAAGAAAGAATAAGCATTTCAAATGTAATGGATATGAAATGGGATGAACTAATGGCCAGAGAAATTAAAACAAAGTTAAGAAAAGCTCCTAATTGGAAAACTCTAGGCCCTAATGCAGACTTTTGGCAAAATGTATTTACATCTTTACATAATGATTTAGCCATGAGTAAGAACTATTTATATGTGCACTCTGAACAGACACCTGGTTAACAGCAGGAAAAACAATACTCCTACTTAAGAGGAAACCTGCAAGCTATCCTAAAAACTATAAACCGATAACTTGCCTTCCCATGATATATAAACTATACACTGGAATTGATGCCAACATAGTTTATAGTTATTTAGAAGAAAATTCAATCATGGCAACAGAACAAAAGGGTAACAAAAGAAAGTCATATGGAACAAAGGATTATTTTTGTTAAATAAGGTCATAATGGAGAACTGTAAAAAGGGGAAGAATCTAAGTATGGCATGGATAGACTACAAAAAAGCATTTGACAGTATCCCACATTCATGGATAAAAGAGTGCTTAAAAATATATAAGATACACCCTATATTGATTGATTACATTATAGCAACCATCAAACAGTGGCAAACCACTTTGCAATTAAGCCACTATAAAGGACAAACTATTATTCCAGGGATAAAATATTCAAAGGGGGATGTTCCAGGGTGACTCTGTCACTGCTGCTCTTTTGTCTTGCTCTTAACCCATGAAGTTGTCTACTTAACAGATTAGGTCACGGCTACAATTTGGGTCCCAGAAAACAACAAAGTGTAAAGACTTCTCATCTTCTTTTTGTAGATGATTTAAAACTGTATAGTTCATCAGATGAGGAACTGAAAGCACAACTGCAAGTGGTCAAAACTTTTTCATATAATATAAGAATGTCATTTGGTCTTGATAAGTATGGAAAAGCAACATTTAAAGCAGGAAAGCTGCAGCAGCAAGAAAACATCAGTTTGGGACATGAATGTGATATAAAAGAAATTGACCAAGAGGGAGTCTATAAATATTTGGGAATTGATGAAGGATCAACCATAAAACATGAACAAATGCAAATAAAACTTAGGAATATTTTAGAAGACTGAAATTAATACTGAAAATAGCATTAACATCTAGGAACAAAGTCCAAGCTATAAACCAATTTGATCTTCCTGTCTTAATTTACAGTTTTGGAGTGACTGACTGGCCCAAAAGGTGTTGGATAGGTTGGATAAAGAAACAAGAAGGATGCTTCATGCTCATCAAATGATTTATAAAAATCAATGCATACCAAGACTATATACTCCCCGTTCTAAAGGAGGTACGGGCCTCATTGAAATGGATTACATATATAGATCTGCAATTGCGGGACTGCATATATATCTGCTGGCCTCATGGCAAAAGCTTTGAAATATGAAGAGAGTAAGTCTAAGATGACTTCCTTTATTAGTTTAGCAGAAACATATTGGCATCAAGCAGGAATGAAAATCAAACCAGAAGTAGATAAAAATCAGGCAGCAACTGAACGTGCCATAAAACAAAAGAAAGAATATAAGGTGAAGGATCAGATGAGAAGGCAAGGAATGTGGAAAATGCATAAAGGTAAGTATAGTATAGAAAACTTTTGGAACAACCTCATGTTGACCAGGATAAAATGCAGGAATGGTTAAGAAGAGGTGAATTTAAACCAAAAGACAAAAGGTTAATATTGGCAACCCAAGATAGTGGACTATGAACACGTTAGTTTACAAAGTCCATTGAACATGTGGGAGAAATAAACAAATGTAGGTTTTGTAAAACAGAATTGGAAACAGTTGCACATCTTCTTGCTGGTTGTGATATACTAATCACAATAGGACTGTATACTGAGAGGCATAATGTGGTAAGACTGTTGCATTGGAGATTGTGGAAACATTATAATACTGAAGTAGCTGAAAAACACTGGAAATATGAGCCACAAAGCATTATAGAAAATTATGAAATTTATATCACATGGGGATCACTCAATACTAACAGTTAAAAAAATAGATGTGAGAAAACCAGATATAGTAGTCCTTGAAAAGAAGACAAAAGTAGCATTGATCACTGAAATTGCTATACCCAGTGAATACAGTATCTTATGTACAGACAGACATAAAGTCATAAAATACCAGGATTTGCAGGCAGAACCAAGGGCAATGTGGAAGAAGGATACCCAGACAATTCCAATAGTAGCAGGAGCAATGGGTGTTATAAAAAAGAATGTATAATTGTACTTAGATATGTTATCAATACATGCAACTCTATTAGAATTGCAGGAGGAGTCGTAACTGGGCACATTGCGGGTGCTACAAAGAGCATTTCTAGGTAACATCAGAGATTGAAACAATACTAATTTCATTAACTTTAATCATACTTTGACTTAGGAATGGGGTCTATTCTTATCATGGTATTAGAAACTCAAAAGACTTGTAGAATTAAAAAAGTGGTAAGTGGAAAAGATCTGCTGAACCACTCTAGGCAATGCTGGGTTTCATGTGATGACACTTACCCACCACAGTGTGTTTTTTTTAATGGCAAATTGTATTTTTGATTTTTGATTCTTTGAGTGTTATAGGTTTATTTTCTAATGTCCTAGGTCTGGTAATCTGATGAAGCTTAAGAACATTTACTTTAATACTGGATGGATTTTTCAATTAGTCAACTCTGGCCCCATGAAAAGGGCACTTCTATTTTACTGTTTTTATTCATTCCACCTTAATTTCAGACAGATGCATTACATAGATGATGACAATGGACACCCCATAAAAGCGGGCATCTTTGATTCACTTTTAATGTTGACTGTAACAAACACATTAATTCAATGAATCTGCAAAAATAAATAACTTTTCACTAACTAAAAAAATTCTGTTAAAAAGACTTTTAAAACTGGAAAGTTTTTCATTTTTATAACAACATTGTGAATGCATCTTTTTCCTTAACAAGGAGATAGAGGTGAATAGCAATCTAAACAGACTATGACTCATATTTTAATTATGGACTCCACATTAGCTGGCCTGACTATTAGCCGATCCATAACTCTTATTCTAAATAGGGCCTTGACCTTGCCTCCAAACAGCTGGCTTGAATATTAGCCAACCCATGACTCATATCATAATTAAGGATTTGACCTCCCCTCCAAACAGTAGGACCAACTATCAGCCAAACAGAAACCATAGCTTTACCTTCAATCTTAAGGGCTGTTTTTCCACCACGCCCTCTTGTTTAAGATTATTTAAACAAGAATTGTAATTAAGGAAGAAACATTGTATCTGATGATGTCTGACGGATGAAAGTGCTCATTACACTGAATAAAGCAGACAACTTAAAGCTCAAAGAAGGTTTGCATCATGCTTTCATTGCCTAGTTTTGAGAATGTGTACATTCTACAATGGTTAGCTGTCTGCCTGCAAAATACCAACAGGAATACAGCGGTGGACTACTTAGAACAAAGAGGCTGTTCCTCTTGTTTGTACTGGTTAAGCAACTAGTGTAAGTCTGAAATGTTTTTAAGACTCTGTCCCTTGCTGCTTGTTGATATACCATACTACAGTGATGCTATCTGTGAGAATTCACAGGGAACGTGTAGACCAAAGGTGGTGTAGAAATTAGAGGGCTAGGATCACAGCTTTCATTTCTTTGATGTTTATGTGTGCTTTCTTGTCCAGTCCTGACCAAACACTTTGTAACTTTATGATCATAGAACATTTCCCACATGTTAGATCTGAAGCATCTGTAGGGACATCCTGGCAAGGAGGAGGCACCAGAAGTAGCACTCCTTGATAGAGCAAGATCTGGCTGGTCAGCCATAGCAATTCCTTCTTGATGAAGGGCAAGAAAAGGAAAGGAAAGGGAAAGCTCAGGGGGTGACAGTGCTGTGCCAAAATAGACTTGAGGTACCACTGAATTTTCCTCATGAGGAGCATGGCAAATGCATTATATGAAATGAAGAGATCATATACCACATCTCTCAATATCTATTTTGCTGAAGTAAAGTCTAGTGGAAGAAAACAATAAAAGAAGGTAATCTGAAACTGAAGTTTGCAATGGGGATGAAATGCCATCACTGAAACTACAACCCAGGAATACCAGATCCTGAGATGGGGAGGATAGACTTTTTCTGATTTACTGTGAGACTCAAGTGAAGAAAAAGTCTGTTGTGAGTTTCAAATCCAGGAGACGTTTGTCTGTTGGTGGAGCTTGGAGAAAAAAAATGTACAGGTATGGATATATATGAATACACTGTCACCTGCAAAACTCTATGACTGGTGCTAGACATTTTTTTAAATACCCTTGGAGCTACTAAAAGACCAAAGAGTAAAACAGAAAAGTGGCAATGAAATTGTAAGTTATAGAGTATTACATTTTTCCTTTGGTCTGAATGAACGAGAATATGGAAGTATGCATATTTGAGGTCCAGGGTAACAATGAAATCTTGAGGAAGAATCACCGGAAGCAAAGTTTGAAGAAGCAACATTTTTGGTCCCTCAGGAATGTGCTGAGAACTGATAAATCCAGAATAGATATCCAATTTCCATTTTCCTTGGAACTAAGAAAAGTCTTAAATAAAAACCTTTTTGTGCTGGTGAATGGCAACTGGTTCTATGGTTGCCTAATGGAAAAGATTAGATGTCCTTGATTTGGGGACACTTGAGGGATACGATATTTGGGAGGTGGGAAGAGCCAAATGAGTTTATATCATTTCTGACTGGTGCTAAGTATCCATTTGTCTGAAGTTATCAGTTTCCATATAGGGAGGGAAGGTGATAACCTGTTCAAAAGAAGAAGGTGGGGATGGACAAGGTGGGAGGGAAAAGAAGGGGAAAGATAGACAAATAGTCATACACTGGTGGCTTTGTCTAGAAACCCATAGCTTCTTTAAAGTCTGATTTGGGTGTGTATTGGGACCAATTTTTGCTGCTGTTCCTGTTCTTAGTAAAAACACGGGCCAGCCTTGGAAGGGTAGTTACTCTGAAACATAGGAGCAGCAGAAAGATTTGCTTAAAATTCTGCATAATCTTGCCTTTTTCCTGCACAGTTTTGAAGATATATGTGGCATCAGGACCAAATATAATTTTTTATCAAAAAGAATGTCTAATAACATGTCCTTGACATCCTCAGGTAAGGACTGGAGTCGAAGTCATGAGTACATTCTTAAAACTGAACCTGTAGCTGCAGCTCTAGAAAATGTGTCAGCAGCATCATAATTGTATTTGACAGAATGCCTAGACACGTGGGAAGCAGAATTAAGAAAGGAAAATAAGATGTTTTACAATCTGATTCGGGCACGTCCAATTTGATTCAGGCATATCTGTTAAAAGCTTAATCACATCACTCATAATAGTCAAAAAATATCAAGTCATGTGGGTTTGATAGTATAAAGCCATAAAACCAAGCACAGTAGAGGTGTAAAGTTTTTTGCCATGTATAGCCTACTGTCTTAGTCAGTGGGTAGGGCATTAGCAGATAAAAATAAGTCATGTACCTACCATAACGTTCCATATTAGTTGTCTTCATTTCGCCTTCCTTCTTGCTGGTTGGGATTGGAGCCGATCCTTGGCTCCGACTCGGCCATCTTCAATAGCTCGAGAGCTGTTTACTGGCTCGAGGCTACCCCTTATCCCATAATGCCTAGCGATAGCTACCCAGATCTCGTTTGAAATAGCTAACCCCAGACATAACAACATAATAATTCAGTCAAGAACCAGTTGACTATACCTGCCATATTCTCTTAGGTCAAAGAAGAACACAAGAGAACACACAGCCAGTGAAACAGAACAAAAAAACTCCTCTCGGTCCACTAGGACAGGGGGATGGAGGGTGGGACGCAAGAAGGAAGGCGAGATGAAGACAACTAACATGGAACGCTATGGTAGGTACATACCTTCTTTATGTTAAGCTGTCTATATCACCTTCGTTCTTGCTGGTTGGGACAGCGTCCCTAGCACCTAACATCCTGGGTGGCTCAGTGGAACAGACTCTTCAGAACAGTGGAACCAAAGTCAGCTCTGCTCCTGGAGACCATATTCAACTTGTAATGAAAAATAAAGCTATGAGGGTTTGCCCACGTGGCAGCTGCACAGATAGAATCCATGGGCAACCTAGACTCTAAAGCTACAAAGGTGGCCAAAGCCCTAGTAGAATGACCTTTCGGTTTAATAGGTAACTGTTGGTAACTGTTTGTTCCTTAACTGATAAATGAAAGTAATAGTGTGTGACAACCATCTGGACAAGGTTACCTTGGAAACTGGGAGAGCTTGCTTGCCCAAGGTGTAAGAGAGGAATAGTTGGTCCGATTTCCTTACTTCTTTAGTTCTGTGCAGGTAAAAGCTCAATTGCCTATGAACATCCAATTGGTGTAGTTTGTATTCTGCCTTGTTGGTATGATTAGGGAAAAACACAGGAAGATCTATAGATTGGTTTAAGTTACTTTCGGAGCAGACTTTAGGGAGAAACGAGGGATTAGTTCTCAGAGCAACCCTGTCCTTATGAAAAACCAAGTAAGGAGGATGAACACATAGCGCCTGAAGTTCGGAGACATGTCTGGCTGAAGTAATAGCTACCAGAAAGAGTGTCTTCCAAGACAGGAACTTGATAGAGCAAGAAGCTGCTGGTTCAAAAGGGGGCAGAATTAAGGAGGTTAGGACTAAATTAAGGTCCCAAGGAGGAGGGGGAATCTCTCGCTGGAGGCCTAAGAAGAGTTGCCTCTCTCAAAAAAGCTTTACATAGCTTATGAGACATAATGTTAGAGTTCAAAAAACCAACATGAAAATTAGAAATGGTTGCCATTTGTACCCTGATCGTAGAAGCAGCGGACCTGGAATGAAACAGCAGAGCTAGGAATTCCAAGATTTCGTAGACTGGGGCTGAGAAGGGATCCACATTCCTAGTCTCTGCCCAACAAGAAAAATGTTTCCATTTGCTAGCATAAGTTTTCCACGTTGTAGACTTGTGAGAGGACACGATAATGTCACGGACTGCTGGGGAAATGCTGGGAAGCCTGGCTAAGGTTGGAAGTGGAGCAACCAAGCTGTGAGCTGGAGGGTTTTTAGGGATTGATGCAACCTGCCTGATTGATGAACCAGGAGGTCTGGAATTCGGTCCAGAGTCCAGGGTTGATCGAGAGGGTAATGGTGAAGGAACGGAAACCATATCTGTCGAGGCCAGTAGGGAGCAATGAGGATCATTTTGCAACCTAACGATATTGCTTTCAAGTTTGGATATCAGAGGGAATGGAGGAAAGGCATAAAGAAGTCCCAGGGACCAATCGTGAACTAGAGCGTCTCTGGGTGTGTGACCTGGAAGTAGGTGAAGGGAGAAGTAGTTGCTGCATTTGCTGTTGAAGTGGGTGGCAAAGAGATCACAGCAAGGCTGTCCCCATTTGCGAAAAACAAGATTCGCAATAGGCATTAGAATAGCTCTGCTGAGCCTCTCTGCTATGACGTTGGAACTCCCAGGGATGTGTGTTGCAATTAGAAAATGTTGGGAGAAAATCTCCCACTGCCAAAGCCTGAGTGCTTCTCGACATAGGGGGTAGGACCTGGTTCTGCCCTGCTTGTTGATGTACCACACCAGTGACATATTGTCCGTTTGAATAGCAATGGTCCCAGGAGGAAGAGCGCCTTGAAGGGCTTGCAACACCAGGAGCACGGCTCTCATTTCCATGACATTTATATGCAGATGGTACTCATGAGGTTGCCACGTGCCTTGGACTGTCCTGCCCAGATAATGCCCCCCCACCCTATCAGGGAGGCGTCTGTCATCACTGTGGCTACTCGAGGGGGTTGTATGAAAGGTCTGCCCTGAGTAACTAGTAGGGAGACCATCCACCAAGAAAGATGCCTTTTGCATGCGTCCATGATCATGATCTCGTACGTCATGGGCAGCTCTTGGAAAGACCACTGCGTGAACAGAAGCCACTGAAGAATCCTCATATGAAAGTGCACCAGTGGGATTAGGAGAATGGCTGCTGCCATGGAGCCCAGAGTTTGAAGGACATACCTAACTTGGATCCTTTTGCTCTGCTTCAGAACCTGTACCTGCTGATGAATTGCGGACACCCTTTCTGGTGGTAGCCTTGCAAACATATCCCTTGTGTCTAAGTCTGCTCCTATATAAGTGATAGATTGACAGGGCAACAAGGCAGATTTTTCAAAATTTATTGTGATGCCGAGCTGTGAGCAGATTGAGATTGTATAGTCCCGTGCTTGTATGAGTTGATGCCTGGTGGTAGCAGTAAGGAGCCAGTCGTCTAGATACGGAAACACCTGGAATCCTTGACGCCTCAGGTGAGCTGTGACCACTGCCATACATTTGGTGAACACCCTGGGGGCTGTGGTGAGACCAAAGGGCAGAGCTCTGAACTGATAATGACTGGCCCTCAGCCGGAAGCGAAGACATCTTCTGGAGTGCCTGTCCATCTTTATATGGTAGTACGCATCCTGAAGATCTATAGAGCACATCCAATTGTCCTGACCCAGAAAGGGTAGAATGGACTGTAGCGTGACCAGCTGAAACTTTGTTCTTTGTACAGACCTGTTTAGTCTGCTGAGATCCAGAATCGGTCTCCAGTCCCCTGTCTTTTTTGGTACTAAAAAGAACCTTGAGTAAGTTCCGGATCCGTGCTGGTCTGCCGGCACTTCCTGGATGGCTCTTTTTTTTAGCAGCTTTGAAACTTCTATTACTGCTTGCTCCCTCAGATTGAGTGGAACATCTGGAAGGCTCTTTCTTGACTGCAAGGGGGGCTGAAGGAAGGGAATTTTGTAACCTCCAGATATAACAGGCCGTACCCACCTGTCTTGTGCTAAACTTTGCCAGGCTTTTGGGTACATCGAAAGTCTTCCCCCGACTATCTCCAGAGATGAGCAGCTGGACAACCCTTCAGGGATGCTGAAAGGGCTCATCAGAGAAGGATTCTCTGTTGCCCTGGTTCTGCGGACCCCCTCTGCCACGAAGGAGGTGTCTATTATTATTGTTTCCCCCTCTGCCTCTCAAGGAAAAATCACTATGTGTGCCAGGCAAGGCTCCCTGAGATTTACGGAACCACATCTTACCACTCTTCTGACCTTTGGAGTAGGGTCTAGAGGGAGTGGAAAACCGGACTCCCATGGCAGAGAGAGTCTTGCCTTCTTGCTCACACCTTGTCAAACCCTGGTACCAGCTGCTCTACTCGCCCCATCGGCTGCATAGGAAATGAGCCTCATGGAGGAGTTAACAACAGAATTAAGCGTCGCCAGCTGGGAAGCCACCTTAGCTTGTGCTCCCTCAGCTGTTGGATCTTGGAGGGTATCTCCAAGCTCTTTAAGGACATCCCTTTGAAGGCAAGTAAAATGACACAAGTAGTTCAGTGACCTCATAGAGAAGGTCGCTGAAGCAAACATTCTCTTCCCATATCTGTCCATCGTCCTAGACTCCTTGTTAGGGGGATGGCCAGACAAAGAGGTCTCCGCTAACTCTTTTTTTGCGGCTGCTGCTACCACCATAGCATCAACAGGGACACCTTTCATAAGGAACTGCTTATCCTGGGGTGCTGTAATAAATTTACCAGGTCTCCTTGGAGTTGGTTCCACTGTATCCGGAGCTGACCAAGCCTTTCGAGCCACCACTGCCATAAGTGGATCGAAAGGCGGAGACACCCAGGAGGTGGAAGGTCGGAAACCGAAGGCACCCAGAAATACAGACTCATCCTCAGAAGGGGCTAGGGGATTCCATTTTCCCCTCTGCTTGAGCATCTCCAGAATGTCCGAAAAGGAAACATCTTCAGAAGGGGATCTCGGGGACCCTTCCGATTCATCTAAGTCTGTATCAGAAGTGACAGACTCAGGGGAGTCAATGTGCTTCCTCTTGCACTTCTTCTTCCAAGTGGGCTCCTCTGAGAGATCAGGGAAGGACTCAGAAGAAGAGGAAACACCCAATGGGGTGTCCTGGAGCATCGGTTCCCTACGCTTGGGGTCTGGAGGAGGAGCAGAGGTTGGCACAGGCACTACAGGGGATGGAGCTGGTGGGGCTGATAGTGGAGCTGACTCAGTGGCCAGCACACTCCACATGACATCGAAGGCGTCCCTGCCATGATGCAGAGAAAGCTCCAGTTCCGAAGAAATAGGAATCTTTCTCCACACCGAGGGAGATGGCTCCGAGGCCGATGTAGGAGCCGAGCTCACCTGCGCCGAAGCTCCGAGAGGGAGAACGGGGTCAGACAAGGGTCCAATGCCACTCACCCCCTAGGAGCCGATGATGGAGCCCCGGCGCCCAGATCCCTCGATGGATGGTACCACTGAGGGAATCGGAGTCGACGTCGGAACAGAAGGAGATAGTGTCATCAGAGCTGATGGTTCCAATACTCAAACCCCAACGAACTCTGGCTCCGAACTCATTGGAGTCGGAGGAGGAACATCGAGAGAAGTGGACGGAGCCGATACCTGTTGAGGAGGGCTGGACAACAACTTGGCTAGTGCCTGCAACTTTAGCAACCTACTGACTACTCTCTCCACATTGTGATCCGATAGCCTAGAGGACCGAGAAGAGTGGGAGGATCGGTGACTGTGCTCGCTCGGAAGCAAAGGAGACCGAGGAGGCGAATGCACTGATTCAAGTGAGGGGGACCTTAGCCTCTTGTGGCTCTGCGATGGCTCTGAAGCCTCTGATGGAGCCGACGGGGAGATTGTCTTGTCAGTGCCAGCCGGAACCGATGTGGAAGGTAAACCCTGAACCGAAGATGGCTCCGAACTTCGAGCCGACGGCTTAGTGGGTTTAGGGGATTTCACAGGCTGTGAGCTCTTGGCCGGTGAATCCTGGGTTTTAAAAGACCCCTAAGGATAAGCTTATTCTTACGCTCCTGCAGAACTCTTGGAATAAAGACATGGCAGATAGAACAAGAGTCCTGCAGGTGCACAGCACCTAAACAATAGACGCAAGAAGTGTGCCCATTTGTCAGAGACATTTTTTGACAGCATGAGTCACACTTCTTGAACCCAGAAACCTCGGATTCCTTTGACATCCTTGAAAGTAAGGAAAAACAATTATAACAATAACAACCAGAAGCAAAATACAGTCTACAAAAAACACACTACTATAAAGACTATAGCTAAAGGTTTTTTTTTTTAAGAGAATAGGAAAGCCTCTAACTTAAATGGCTAGCCTATAAGAGAAAGGTAGAAGGAAAAGCCTCTAACTTAAATGGCTAACCTGACAAGAAGAGGTAGGGGGAGGGGTGGGGGAGAACTCTCTAAGTTAAACAAGTTCTACAAGAAACAGGAGGGATACTACAAGCTAACAAGCTAACCATCACAAAACAAGACTATCGTTAACAATAAAATACTAGAAGGGTTGAAATCTAGTGAAGAAAGTTATACAAGAAACTTCATACGAGCCTGAGCCAGAAAAACGACACCTCGCAGCTGAAGTGGCAAACGAGATCTGGGTAGTTTTCGCTAGGCATGATGGGATAAGGGGTAGCCTCGAGCCAGTAAACAGCTCTCGAGCTATTGAAGATGGCCAAGTCGGAGCCGTGGATCAGCTCCGATCCCAACCAGCAAGAACGAAGGCGAGATAGACAACTTAACATGAGTAACTTTGCTGGTTTGTCAGATTTCGCTGAAATTTATTTATTTAACATTTGTTTACTGGGAAAGTCCGACTTGGAACAAAGCCAATTTTCAGCAGAGACCCATGGAGAAATTCTCCAGATGCATGTCTTTGTAACATGGGAGGAAACCGGAGCACCAGGAGGAAACCTACATGGACATAGGGAGGACATACCAACTCCGCACAAAAGGCAACCCAGCCGAGAATTGAACCAGAGAACCTCTTGCTGTGAGGTGACAATGCAACCGCTATACCACTGCACCATCCATCGAAGTAAGATGTTTACTGTAGGGTTTAAAAAGGGTTTTAATAAAGAAATTTGTGGGTACCAGGCACAGTGCAAAACTTTTAGTTATGTACTCACCATAACTTCAGATGTTTGGGATCCATCTCGCCTACATTCTGACTGATGGGTTCGGAGCCGATCCCTCGGCTCCGACTCGGCACGCTTATGCCAAAGAGCAAAGTCTCTTATTGGCTGAGCTTACTATATCCCAGGATGCACCACTACCAGTCCCCCAGATCTAGTTTGTCCGCATACATACACAGACACACATGCTGCTTATATAACATCGTCAGATGAAACAAGATAAAAAACAGTAGAACTCAAAACCGTTCAATCTCTTCTGATCTCCAAGGCAGGGGGAAGGAGGGTGGGTATTAGGAATGTAGGCAAGATGGATCCCAAACATCTGAAGTTATGGTGAGTACATAACTAAAAGATGTTATGTGATCCTATCTCGCCTACATTCTGACTGATGGGACAGCGTCCCTAGCACCTGAATCCTGGGTGGCTCACTGGAAAACACTCCTGAGTACCGTGGAACCAAATGATGCTCGCCCTTTAGATGCCACATCCAATTTATAGTGGGAAATGAAAGTGTGCGGGTTGGACCAAGTAGCCGCAGCACAAATCGAGCTTGGAATGAAAAGCAATAGAAGTAGCCATAGCTCTGGTAGAGTGAGCTTTGATAGATGTTGTAAGTTGCTTATTTGAAGAGGAATAAGCCTGAGATATACAATCTCTAATCCATTTGGAGATAGTAGCTTTAGTGATGGTTTACCCAATTTATTATCTGAAAAGGACACAAACAACTGGTCTGATTTTTGAATTTGCTGAGTCCTGTTTAGATAGAAGCGCAATTGCCTGTGAACATCCAATTTATGGAGGGTGTACTCCGCTTCGTTGGAGAATTTTGGAAAGAAAACTGGTAGCTCTAGAGATTGTTGGAGACAGAGATTAGAACAAACCTTTGGGACAAAAGATGGGTTAGGCCTAAGTGATACTCTATCCTTGTGAAAAATCAAGTACGGTGGTTTGATAGATAGGGCTTGAAGCTCTGAAACTCTTCTTGCAGAGGTAATTGCAACTAAGAAGGCAGTTTTCCAAGACAGATATTTTAACTCACATGTAGCAGCCGGTTCGAAAGGGGAAGATGTTAAGGCACGAAGTACCAAATCAAGATCCCACGGAGGCGCAGGATGAAACACTGGAGGTCTTAACAGCCCAGCACCTTTAATGAAAGTTTTGCATAATCTGCTGCTCATCAACGGTGGATCCATGGATTCGTGAAATTTAGAGATAGCTGCTTGTTGGACTTTAATAGTAGAGACTGAAGATCCTTGATTAAACAAGGATGTTAAAAATTTCAAAACCTCTGGTATCGGGGCAGTGATAGGGTCTAAGCCCGAGTTGAGCCCAGATAGCAAACCTCTTCCACTTACTGAGGTACAATTTCTTAGTGGTGGGTTTGTGGGCCGAAGATAAAATGTGAATAACTTCCGGGTCTAAGGTGTGATTTCTGACTAAGGTCGGAAGTGGAGGAGCCAAGCTGTCAATTTCAAAGTGTGAAGGGACTGGTGTTGTCGTCCCGACTGATGAATCAGCAGATCCGGAGTTAGATCCAAAACCAAGGATCGTCCACAGCATGTTTCTTCAGGTAGGGAAACCATACCTGACGAGGCCAGTGCGGAGCAATTAGTATCATTGTGGACCCCAATTGAGAAGCTTTCTGGATGACTTTGGGAGAAGTGGAACCGGAGGAAAGGCATAAAGTAGTCCTGTTGGCCAAGGTTGGACCAGAGCATCCATAGCTGCCTCCCCCTGACGTGGAGTCAAGGAGAAGAACCTTTGCACTTTGCGTTTTGTGGTGTTGCAAATAGGTCGCAGCACGGGGTCCCCCATTTTCTGAAAACCTGAGCTGCTACTGTTTCGTTCAGGGACCACTCGTGAGGAGAGAGAATCGTCCTGCTTAATCTGTCTGCCAATATATTGGATTTCCCTGGAATGTGGGTCGCTACCAAGAAACGGTTGGTAGCTACAGCCCATTCCCACACCCTCATGGCCTCTCTGCAAAGGGGGTAAGATCTGGTCCCTCCTTGTTTGTTTAGATACCAGACCACCGACATGTTGTCTGTGTGGATAGCGATAATGCCTTGAGGGAGAAACTTGTGGAGAGCCTGTAGGGACAGAAGTACAGCCCTCATTTCCAATACATTGATATGGAGAAAGGTTTCATCTGGAAGCCAAGAACCCTGAACTAACCTGCCCAGACAATGCCCCCCCCACCCTGTCTGGGAGGCATCCGTCATCAGGGTGGCCACCGGAGGGGGGATAACAAAAGGTCTTCCCTGATTCAGATTGGATGGCTGAAGCCACCAGCGGAGGTCCCGTTTGCACGTTTCTGTAATCATAATGGGGTGATTGAGGGGGAGATTCTGAAAGGACCATTGAGTCGATAACAGCCACTGAAGAATCCTCATGTGCAATCCTGCCAGTGGAACTAGGAGAACCGTGGCAGACATCGAACCTAAAAGTTGCAGGACCATCCTGGCTGGGGCTTTGGATCTTGAAAGCAGGGCTTGAACTTGACCTTGTAAAGTTTGAATCCTTTCGGTAGGAAGAAAGACGCGCATCAATTTTGAGTCTATCTCTGCTCCTATGAACCTTATGCGCTGAGAAGGCAGCAAGACAGACTTTGACCAATTGAATGTAATTCCCAGGGTAGCACCCAGGGTGATGGTGGCTTTGAGGTTGTCCATTAGTAGATGCCTGGTGGTGGCAGTCAGGAGCCAGTCGTCCAGATAGGGAAACACTTGGAATCCAAGACTCCTCAGGTGAGCAGTTACTACTGCCAAACACTTGGTGAACACCCTGGGGGCTGTGGTGAGACCAAAGGGCAGTGCACGAAATTGGAAATGACTGTCTCCCAGGCTGAAGCGCAGATATCTCCTGGACGCCTGATGTATCGGTATGTGATAATAGGCGTCCTTGAGATCTATGGAGCACATCCAAACATCCTTCTCCAACAATGGGAGAATGGATTGTAAAGTGACCATTCGGAATTTGGATTTCATGACGGATTGGTTTAGTTTGCTGAGATCCAATATTGGTCTCAGGTCCCCTGTCTTTTTTGGCACTAAAAAGAACCTTGAGTAATTTCCGGATCCGATCTGGTCTGTGGGGACCGGTTGGATGACTCCTTTTTCTAGCAGCTTTGACGCTTCTGCGGCTGCAATTTCCCTTTGACTGGGTGGTGGGTCCGGGATTTTTTTGGACGGTGGGGGTGAGTGTGTGAAGGGAATGGTGTAACCTCCGGCAATAATCCGAAGCACCCATCTGTCCTGGAGTGATAGACTCCCAGGCTTTTAGGTGCTTGGCAAAACGGCACCCGA
Source organism: Protopterus annectens (assembly GCF_019279795.1). NCBI lineage: Eukaryota > Metazoa > Chordata > Ceratodontiformes > Protopteridae > Protopterus > Protopterus annectens. The sequence goes on along the minus strand of NC_056727.1, from coordinate 61,095 downwards.
CTGGCTCCGGAGCAGCACAGCCAGGCAATCCCTCATGAAGTGTGGGAGGCTGAAGAGCCACGAAAGGACTCGCGGTCTCCAGAATTGCGGGGCCCTCTGCCGCCTCTGGGACGGCGTCTCCCAGAAAAATTTCCCGTCCTCTGCCTCTGGAAGGGGAATCTTCCTGCTGTTGAGGAAAAACTTACGTGATTTGCGGAACCACATCTTCCCTCCTCCTTTAGCCTTGGGATAAGGCCGAAAGGGAGTGGAATAACGTGCACCTACGGCAGATAAAGTTTTTCCCTCTTGCTCACAGCGGGTAAGAGTGTCTTTAACCTTAGGTCCAAACAAAGAGGACCCATCAAAGGGAGCGTCGGAAGGAAGACTTGAAGGCCTCCAAAATGACACAAACGGAGCCAGGCTTGTCTCCGTAGAGCCACGCCTGTGCCTGCCGCTCTGCCCGCCCCTTCAGCCGCATATGAAATGAGCCTCATGGATGAGTTAGAAATCGAGGTAAGGATAGCCAACTGAGAGCTAACTGACTGGGCTAGCTGCTCAGGTAGGTTACCTGAGAGGGAATCTGACAGCTCCTTGACCAGATCCCTCTGTAGCCTGGTAAAATGTGCCAAATAATTCAGGGACCTTAGTGTAAAGGCCGCTGAAGTCAGGGTGCGCTTCCCGTACTGGTCCATGCTCCTAGACTCCTTATTAGGAGGATGGACGGACGTTGAAGCCTCTGCCACGTCCTGTTGTGTAGCAGATGCCACCACCATGGCATCTACAGCCACGCCTTTTGTCAAGAACTCCTTCTCGGGTGGGGCCGACAAAAATTTGTTAGGGCGAGAAGGCACTGGTTCCACAGTATCTGGATGTTCCCACGCCCTCCGACAAACCAAATCCAGGAGCTCGTCGAAGGGCGGAGACACCCAGGAGGCGGAGGGCTGAGCCCCAAAGGCCTTGAGAAGCACTGACTCATCAGCAGAGGGGGGTTTGGATATCCAGCCGCCTCGTTGCTTGAGGATCTCTAAAATGTCTGCGAATGAGACATCATCCGAGGACGACTTCGGGGACCCCTCCGCATCAAGATCAGTGTCCGATGTAAGAGACTCGGGGGAGTCCACGTGCTTCCTCTTGCACGATCTCTTCCTTGGGGGCTCCTCTGAAGACAACTCCGAAGAACCCTCAGGAGGAGGGGAACCCCCAGTGGGGGTAACCTCAGGCCCCGGGGCTCCGCTGCCTAGGGACAGGGGAACTGCCAAAGACCCAGTCTCCACGCCCAGGGAAGGTGCCGGTAAAGCCGGAGAGATGGCCAAAGAAGACTTGGCCAAGGCACTCCTCATAACTCTGAAAGCCGGACCCCCAGAATCCTGGGAGTGTCTGGTCCCCGGAGCCATGATAGCAGATGGAAGTCCCGCAGCCGAAGCACCGAGAGGGAGGCTCGGAACCGACAACATAGGTCCCGAAACGTCACCCCCGGGTCCGGCCGAAGAAGTCCGCGTGCCACACTCGGACCCGAAGGCCGGGGTTGGAGTAAGGGTCGGAGCCGACCCTAGGATCTCCACCGGCTCCAACAGCACCTGCTCCGACGGAGCCGAAGCGGTCGGAGGAGGAATGGCAATGGCATGGGCTGTCGGCTCCGAAGCCAAGTGGGTCGGAGCCGAAACAAATTTTTGAAAGACTGGGGACTGGAACAGTCTTTGGAGCACCCTGTCTATGTCCGAATCTGACATCCTCGATGACCTAGAGGATACTGAACGGGTTCGAGTTGGCCTCTCCAACAGCCCCAAGGGGCTAGGGGACCGGCTCCGAGGCGACTCGATGACTATCGGCGCCGAAGGAATACCCAAACTAGTTTCCATCGGTGCCGAGGAGGACTTAGGCGCCGAGGAGGAAGTGTCTGAGCGGACAACCTTCATTGGCTCCGAGACCAGTGGAGCCGATGAAGGTGACCCGCCTCTCAATGCCCCAGCCATCGGCTCCGAAGCCAGGGGAGTCGAGACTGGAGGCATCGAGGCAGACCGTTCCGCCCTCGGCTCTGAAGTCCTTGGAGCCGAAGGAGAAGCCTGCCTATGTCTTTTGGCGGTCGGGTCCGACGGACTGGTCGGAGCCGACGCCCTTTTCTTTTTAGCAGGAGAAGGAGAGGATGCTAAAGCTTCTTCAAAAGAGGGTTTTATAAGGCCTTTCAAAATAAGCTTATTTTTCCTCTCTTGGAGGACCCTCGAGGAAAAAGCGTAACACACGCTGCAGGACTCCTGCAAATGTTTGGCGCCCAAACAATATACACACAGAGAGTGGTCATCCGTGATAGACATTTTAAAACTACATTTAGTGCATTTTTTGAAGCCCGAAGGCCTAGGGGCCTGAGACATTATAAGAAAACTGAGTACTCTCTCACAGACAAAACTTTGTTGGGAAAGACTGACCCTACAAGATTAACTTGCCGTTTACAATGATAGCCAATTAAAATAAAGGCCAACTGAAGACATACAACAGTGAATAAAGTATACCGAAATCCAAGAACCCCTAAAGTTCAAAGGGATTAACCAACAGGAAAGGCCCTATGGAAGAAGGGAGCCTGTACCGGAACAAACACCAATCACACACAATTTTTCTTACAAAAAGTTTTCAAAACACACAGAGTAGCTGTTAAAACAACTTTTTGTTAAAGAATTAGCAAATTTCTGACAGAAAAAGTTAGTGAAAAGACACTACTTAGCTCAGCCAGCTCGAGACCATGTCTTTGCTAGTTAGCGGCAAACGAGATCTGGGGGACTGGTAGTGGTGCATCCTGGGATATAGTAAGCTCAGCCAATAAGAGACTTCGCTCTTTGGCATAAGCGTGCCGAGTCGGAGCCGAGGGATCGGCTCCGAACCCATCAGTCAGAATGTAGGCGAGATAGGATCACATAACATCCTATAATTTTTTTTAGGACCAGGAGAGCTGAGATTCTGGGTTAAGTGAAACAGAAGCAAAATGCATCTTGTAAAGCTTTTAAGACAGGAGGAGTAGTTAAAGGTTTGGGGACTCCCACAGCTACAGTATCTTTTTGAATATCAGAGATTTGCCTGTCTTCCCACTGAAAGTGCTGCATCATTATTAATACAACATCCCCCAAAAAAGTATCATTCACTTCAGACTCAAATCCAACAAAGAAATGAATTTGAGAAATCTAATCCAAAGAATCGTGTTCAAATTCAATATCTTTTTCTTCTAAATATGACTTTATCTCTTTGGAGGTGATGAACTGGTGGAAAAGGAAGAAAAAAACTGGGCAAGCTTTAAGGGCATGACTGCCTTAAATGTCCCTGTGAAAAGTCATACCAATCCTTTTGAGGGCTCTGGAATCAGAAGGAGAAAAGGAAGTAAGATGTTTAGTTTTGTGCTTTTCTTAGGTACATCTGCTTGAACATAACAGGAAGGATCCACTCCCTGACATATCTCAGTTAGGGTACCTGGTTCCTTGTCTCTGACTAAGATCCCTTCAATGTAACAAGTTAAGGTTCCCCCTTCATGGCTGAAATGGACTGACCAGTCAAGCAAGACATGCTAATAAGCTTCATCTTATCAGCCTTGAACAAAATCAGCACAGCAGGAGCAGTGGATAATGCCAGGAGATCCGAGGACTGATCAACAGGGAAGGTTTGAGGCCATCCTACTGTGCATGAGCTCTTTAAGATGCTGATTCTCAATAAATGATTTGAGAAAAGATAAGCAAGTTCTCAAGGTTTTCAGCACAAAGAAGTGTGATTATCTCAGTATGAAATCTGCCTGCCACAGTCACATTTACTCCTCTTAGTTGACAAGAAATCTAAATATTTGTCAAGAAATAAGAAATAGAGGAAGATGACCCCAATAGGATATACTTATCTTCTCAACAGAATGAAAGCTAACATGGGCTGTACAGCTGACAGACCAAAGTAAAAGCAAAGACTTTTTGGTTGCGTTGGCAGCAAGAAAGTTCTGAGGATTTGTTCCTGAATTCAGTATTGCACTCCTTTGCATTCCAACAATTTGGGTATACTTTTGATGTATGTCATGAGAAAAAGACACTCAAGCTTTGGTATGATGGCAAAAAGTATAGCATCCTTATCAGAATGCTTCCCATTGGTAATGAATACTGCAACAGCGATTAATGAAGGATATCTACAGTGTCATTTTCCATGAATACTTTATTGTGCTAGAGACATTGCTAACATGTTGATGGAAATTATGTTATGCACTATTTCCATATGAGCATTAATAGTTCCAAAACCCACTGATTTAAGAACTATAATACATCAGATAAAACATTAGATGATATTTAGGAAAACTGACATTGATACATGCACCAGAAAGTGCACTTCTTATGAGTTACACCCTAGAATTCAGAGAAATTATCAGTCAGTGCTAACTGGCACTGACTGGCACTTATACAATAATCAAGCATGTGCTAGCTGATTCTGTACAACTGAAGCATGAGTTATTAATACCTGAAGGCTGTTGAACAAGGCCCTTTCCTAAATCTGGGTTGTAGAATTAAAATGTGCTCTAAGAACATAGCCTGTGAGTTTAATGTTAGATACTGGATTCTGAATAATGGAAGCAAGGTAATTGTGGTTCCATCATGTAATGGTTAGCACTGTGGACTCTGAATCCAGTCATCTGAATTCAAAGCTCAGTGGAACCTGCTGCTTACTACGTTTTTATTTTAGTGGCCTTGTAGCTCAGAGGTTAGAGCACTGGTTTAGTAAATCAGGGGCCATGGGTTCAGATTCAAATCTCATCAAGTCCTCTGCTTTTTTTCCTTTTATTGATTTGTAGTTCAGGGGTTAGAGCACTGGTCCAGTAAATCACAGGTTGTGAGTTCAAATTTCATCAAGGCCTCTACTTCTCTCTTAAAATGTGTAAGGCAATTAGCAAGGTATATTTTTTTTACCCTTTCGTCTGGCCCCCATGTGACTTATGGACAGAGGTCGTCAATAAGAAAAGCATTATTCTAACACTCCTCCATAATTCCTTAGTTACCTCCCTACTAACATGCCTCCATACCTCTCAACCTGGAAACATCAAAAATCTGGACAAAGGCCCATGAAACATAGGTACAAATCGATATGCTAATTAACATATAATCTGCATACATAATTATGTGACCCCACCCACTCCGACGGAATTGTGGGATATCAACTTTTAAATGCAAACTGATGAACAGACAACCAAAATATGGCCCCAGACTCAAACCCTGTAGTAAATGGTAACCATTTTTTTTAAATGTGTAGCAATGATGTTCACTGGGAAGGGAGAAGATGAAGAACCCCAGGATTTTGTTTTTGGTGACTTGCAGTATGTGGGTTTTATGGTAAAATTAGGGCATTTAATGGCAGGCAATATTCTAATTTTAGCAAAAGAATATTATAGTTTCCTAGGACCTCCAAAAGTCATTCTCCACGGCTTACTGATCAATGGTGTAGCTACAGTTTGTGCCACCCGGGGCTGTCTGAGTTTGCAGCCCTTCCCCCTCACAAAAATAATGGTCAAATGGGGCCTCCCCATACACACCCCTCCCCACTGCAGCTATTCCAATGTCAAATTATTTGGCTATTTCACCCCATTTACCATTAACACTGTAATGTGCATACTGCTTTACTTCTACAATGATTTGGATTTCATTTATAAGTTTTATTTTTATATTTTACAGCACAAACACTAATAGAGATCTGAACAAAACAATGCAGTCTCACAATGAAAATAGACTTAGCATTAAAACTTCTCTGCCCTTGAAACTCACATTGATTGAAACAGCATTAAAACCCACATTCAAAGAAAATGCATCTGGCCAGTGGCAGATAAAGATTACCTTTGGACTATTTTCAAATCATAGGCCCCTTGCACATGAAACATACATATGTTCTTTGATACACCTTCCTGATTGTATTAAATTATATTCCTTGTATAATACAGTACAGCTGTTAGAGGGTGTTTTAAATTTATTGCTTTGAACATTTTTCCAGTAAACAAAATGAAACAAAATACATGAACCAATAATGACAAAACTGGCGAAACCCAATTCTGAACATTTCCATCATAAAACTTCTACAATCTACCAGTATCAGTAAATATGCACAATCTCTGCAGAAGTAAAAGTCATCTAAATAATTCCACATTAAAGAGATCTGTAATTAATGAAGAGGTTGCCACTAGCAAACAACTTTATATCTCATTGTTTCATCTATAAATAAAGTGCCTGTTGCCCTTGAGGAATAAATTGCCTATGTTACATTAACAAAATGATAAGCTAGTAATATTGCAATAGGGGAGAGATGTGGATGGCAAACTGATAACAGGTTCATAGTTACTAGTTATCACCCCCAAATAGAACATTCTCAGGACTGCAGCATCCACCCCTTTAAAAGTACAACACAATACAGGATCAGCAATGCATATACATACTGTTGGAGTAGAACCCACAGCCTTCTGCATCAAAAGCAAATATTCTACATGTTATGCTACTAACAATGCAAGCAGACTTGGCATAAGCAGCACTAAACTTCTCTTCCCCTGAAGCACTAGCATTCCTTCCTAGAGTCAGAGAAAACCCAGTTTATGAAGGTTCAGAGTTGTTATGATAATTACTTCAACCACAACAGTGCACATATTTTGGTTTCATAAGCTTATTGTTTTTTTACTGCCTCTGTATACCTTCATTGTACCACACTTAGCTTTTTAACTCTTAATTGCCAGACCTGCCTCTTCAGTGTATTACCAATTAGTCAAAAAAGTGTGTGTGTTTGTGTGTGTGTGTGTGTGTGTGTGTGTGTGTGTGTGTGTGTGTGTGTGTGTGTGTGTGTGTGTGTGTGTGTGTGTGTATACGAAAACATATCAACTGCAAAGCAACTAAAGCTACTACTAAAAGCCTTTCTGTCAAGCCTGAGATCATGAGAAGATGTTTTTGTTCCTTCTGTGAATACTGTTCTTTAGTAAGCTCTTCTTATAAATGGCATATAAATCATTTTATGCAGATGGTACGGCTGCATGCTTAAAAACAAACAGCATCCGTAACCTCAGCATGGTATTCAGAGTGATCTTTAAACTGGTACAGTAAATTGCAATATAACAAATGCTTACAGGGCATAAAGAATTAAACACACCATATGCTGATCATAGGGATCTCTACTGCTATATTGGAAGCATTATGAAATATAAAAATAGCAAGACTAATGGCTGCCCATAAGCATAAACATATCAAGTTATAAAGCAAGGTAGGCTATGTGCTACATTCAGGATAAAATTAATAAAAATAGACCTTGAGTGTATCTCCTTTACTAGCCAGTCCTATCTACAATTAATAGTTTATTGAGCAGGTAGATGATTTAAACCATGGTTTGGGGGCTACACTTAGGTTTCATTAAAGAGAAAACAGAACCTGACACTGTATCTTAGCCATACACTTAAGTCCAGGGAGGAGTCCTATGCAACCATAATACAGGAGTATCTTCCATAGTTTGGTTTTCCCAAAGCTTCAGTTCTACTTGTACAGCAGAAATGTTAGTGTGGTCCTAGTTAACAACCCTTTAAAGTGGTCACACAAGGCCTGTGGCAAAATGATAAGCCACTCCTTTGGGGCTTAGGAAAACTTGATAGAAGTTTGGATGGGAGAAAGATGTGTAAGGTTGTATATAAACTATCCATTGCTTTAATACAATGCAACAAAGCTGTGAAATGTACAGAATAAGTATAACACCTATAATTGTGTTTATATTCAATGATGATGCAGCAGGGTTGCAAAATGCAGAAAATGTACAAAACATATTATGAAATATGTAACTCTTCTTTAGCTGAACTACAAAACTATATAAAAAATGCAACAGATTTGCTTAGATGGCAGTATGGCAACTTGCAGCTAAAAGCAGAAAATAAACTTGAAAGTGTGAAACTAAACTTTTTATGGGATGGGTGAAAAAGAAAGATCAATTTCAAGCAGGATTTATAAAGCAAATAACTGTAGCTTTTGTTTTTTTTTTCCCCAGTATGTGGTAATGGAAGGCGCGCACACACACACACTTAATAGAAAAAAACGCTAAGCTTCATCAACTAAACATTCCCACAGAAGAGAACAACTAAAGGTACCTCAACTAAATGCTCACTCGTGGAAATTAGTGCTTAAATTCAAATATGATAAACTGAACTCATGCTAAGCTTCATCAACTAAATGCTCACGCATAGAAGCTGGTGCTTAAATGAAAATATGTCATGATTGACTCAACTAAATGATCACTCGTGGAAGCTGGTGCTTGCGGAAGAGAACCGCTGAAGTTGCTAAAATTACTTGTCCTTACCTGGAGCAGTGGCTGGCCAGAAAGTCCGCACGATGACGTCTGTCCAAAAAAACGACTGGGAAAAAAAAATAAAAAAAAAAAAGCAGGGTATTTCAGAAATTGGTATGGTTGAGAGGTATGCATGCCCCCTCACCTCCATATATATTGGGGTGCGCAAATAGGCTTGTAAGGACACTAGTGGTAATTAGACTAGTAACAACCTATGAAGCTATGATAACTTTACACTCTCTGTCTATTGTAGGAGTTCTTTATCGACTGAGTGATCAAGGTCATATCCAGTGGATCTGTAGATTAGTTCTAAATATCTCAGAGACACCACTGTGTCTTTCTTATATGTAATCTTGCGCGAGGCACTACAGGAATTCATGAAGCTATGCATCACCATTTCTCATAAACTAACTTGTTTTTTTGTCGTTTTGAGAAAATTCTATCAGGGGGTATGTGAGTCTCTGTCCTTTGTAGGAAATACAGTACTGCTGAAAGTATCTATGACTTTTCCTAAAAATGTTATCAATGTTAATGGTGTTACAGAAAACTTCTTGCAACTTATTAAAATCTGGCAAGTTTCCTAAATGGCCTTGACCTTTTGGCCTTTTCGAGTACTAGAAGCTTTGTGGAATTCAGTGACCTTTTGATATGAATATATTGGAATATACTTTTTACCTTACTTTAGTTGATCCTTTAATTGCAAGGCTTGTTACAATTGATGTGAATGAATCTGATGAATTAAGTGGATTTTGATGTTTTTGAACAAATTCTTTTTCATAACCTTGTGGAACTCTCTCTAAAACCCATTTCTATGTGGTTAACATTTGCAATACAGAAAATTCTAAGGATACTGACAGGAAAAGAAGGATAACAGAAGTCATTCTGAAGATCATTGGTTGTAGTTACCTCTTCCTATCAATTGTGAGTTGCAGTTAGGAATGCTTTCGTAAGGTGATGGGCAAAATGCCTGCAACACACAGCAGCCACAACTACAATAGTTGCTGCTCAAGATAGCCATATTTGGCTTTCATATAGAAGTCAAAAGATCTGGTGATCTCCACAACCGCAAAAAAATGTAACAAAAAAAGTCCTGTTCACAAGAACTGCTTCAGCGCTATACAAACAGCTTTTGTTTTATTTGTCATTTACATCTATCCATCGCTAACAGCTGCAGTGAGAGCCTTCACAGCACCAGTCAGCCCCCCTCCACAGATGCCAGGTGTTACTGGGTGTAATCGAGAATGCTTCTGCACAGAAGACAAGTACTGATGCAAGAGCTTTAGTAAGAAAAGAGCCTTTTTTTTGTTTTTATCTTGTTTATTTATTTATTTATTTTTGTTTTTGTTTATTAGGGGTTGGGAATTCTGGACATTTGGCTTCTCTACGAAAGCCATATTCAGCTTTCTTGATAGCGACTACTGTAGCTATAGCCATTGTGTGACCTTATCACAGCATTCCTTGCAAATGGTTTTGTTTTCTTTTTTCTTTAAACCTGCTTTGCTGATGAAAAAGCATAGAATGTGTTTGTTTAAAGCAATAACATTTTATTTCTAGTTGTAGTGAGTCTTTTGATGTAGAGCAATATGAGGCACATGCATTTCTTTAAATGAGGGCCTTGTTTTACTTTTTCTTCCTAAAATAACAACATCATCTGATGGGTGATCAAACAAGTATTTTTGCCATCATTCATTTAGCAATTTTAATTTAACATCCTCCCTGTAAGATTTTTTTTTGTAAGCCAAACCAGTGTACTCCAAACTATAGACATGGTAGCTCTTGTTGAAGTATCCACAGTATCACAATTGCATTTTAATGTATGTACTCTTATTTTGTTTAGTGTATAAGCTAACTTCTCTATTCATTTTGTAACATGCTACTAAGTATAACCTGCACATTTTCCTGAGCCTGGTCTAAAAGGAGCTTTGATAAGAAGTAGGGAAGCTCAACAGTTTAGTGCTGTGACATGTAAGATACTAGACCTGCATAGCTTTTGTTTATCTACTAACCTAGAATCCTTATCAAAGAGTAGAATACAATATACAAACATTCACTCTCTTGTTTGACACAGTTGAAGAGTTAGTTGCAGGCCCTGCCTCAAGAGAGTTGTATAAATTCTATCTTATAGACACCTATACAGCCTCATTAGGTCTACAAACTGAGATTGGGAAATGACTGCTTCTGAAACATCTTTAGATGTCTGGTACAGTGGTATTACTGTTAACTTTTCATGTGGGAGCCATACCTTCTAGTACTAAAATTTTAAGTGCAGAGGTAGTACCATCCCGGTTGCATCTAAGAGCAATACCATCTATGCCTTTTCTAACGAGAAAAGAGATTCCATGCGGGCCAGCTAAAAAAATTCTCACATACAATTTGATGTTTCTATAAAGGGAATTACAATGTGCTGAATTTGAGAACTAGGAGCAAGAATCCTTTTTGCTGCAATCCAGAGAGGAAGGAAAGTGTATCTGCATGCCATAACAATCTTCTTCAGTATTAAATGTATAAGCAAAAGTTTTTGTTTTTCCAAAATTTCTACATAAGTTATACAGATAAATAAATAAATTACTGGCAAGTTAGGAAAGCAGTTTATTAAAAGACAGTAAAAATTCTAGGGATTTCCAGTATGGCAGCAAGAGGACAGAAAACAGAGTCTGAACCTCCAAGCTAGTCTGCGGTTACTTGCAAAAAAAAAGTATTTTATTCTTTTGAAATTGCAGACTCTCTGAAAGTTATCTACTCTGGAAAGTCAATTAGCAGAAAAAGTTCCAGAAAAAGCACTGATTTCATTAAACACTCAGCCTCTCAAATGACAATCCGCACTGACAACATGGTATTCCAGCAGGAAAGAGATAATGAAATGGATGAAGCAGAAAGCAACACTCTGATTTCACTAGAAAATAAGACTAACCAAATTTATAATGAAATATTTAAAATTAGCAGTACACTGTCTGATTATACAGTCAGTGACAGCAAAACACAACAAGATATGCAAGAGGCTATTACCCAGCACAAAGACAACATTTCTGAAGTACAATCTCATCAACATGGAATAAGAAATAAACTGCTTAGAAACGGAGCTAAAATATAAAGACCTTCAGCAAAAACTCACTAAATTGGAATATTGGTCTAGATGAGAGAAGCTTAGATTAAGAAGGTATGTACCTACCATAACGTTCCATGTTAGTTGTCTTCTTCTCGCCTTCTTTCTTGCTGGTTGGGTTCAGAGCCGATCCTCGGCTCCGACTCGGCCATCTTCAACAGCTTGAGAGCTGCTTACTGGCTCGAGGCCCCCTTCTATATCCCATGATGCCTGGCACTAGATACCCAGATCTCGTTTGGTAACCTAACTCCAGACATAATAATAATAATAATAATCATGATAATTCAGTAACTGTATCAGGATACAGGAACCTACTGAAGAGACTGACAGTCAGCAGTAACAGCCAGAGAAGACTCAGCCAGTGATAAAGAAGCCTGAGGAACTCTTCTCGGTCTACTAGGATAGGGGGATGGAGGGTGGGACGCAAGAAAGAAGGCGAGAAGAAGACAACTAACATGGAACATTATGGTAGGTACATAACTTCTTAATGTTAAGTTGTCTATGTCGCCTTCATTCTTGCTGGTTGGGACAGCGTCCCTAGCACCTGAATCCTAGGGTGGCTCATCGGAACAGACTCTTCAGAACAGTGGAACCAAAATCAGCTCTGCTTATGGAAGCCACATCCAGCTTATAATGTGAAATGAAGGTATGTGGATTAGCCCAGGTAACTGCTGCACAAATAGTTTCCATTGGCAATCTAGCCTGAAAAGCCACAGAAGTAGCTAAAGCTCTGGTGGAGTGACCTTTGGGTTTAGCAGGAAGGTCCTTGTTTCTCAACTGATATATAAAGGTAATAGTAGAAGACAACCACCTAGATAAGGTGACTTTTGACACCGGTATGCCTTGTTTTCCTTCAGCGTAAGACAGGAACAACTGGTCTAATTTTCTGAATTGCTTGGTTCTATGCAAGTAAAAGCGTAATTGTCTATGGACGTCCAACTGATGTAATTTGTATTCTGCCTTGTTGGAATAATTCGGAAAGAACACAGGCAGTTCAATGGACTGATTCAAATTACAATCAGAAGTAACCTTTGGGAGAAAGGAAGGATTAGTCTGAAGAGAAACTCTATCATTGTGAAAAACTAGGTAAGGAGGACGAACACAAAGAGCCTAAAGTTCAGAAACTCTTCTGGCCGACGTAACTGCAACCAAAAGAAGGGGTTTCCAAGAAAGAAACTTCAAGGAACAAGAAGCTGCCGGTTCAAAGGGGGGCAGTATCAGGGAAGCTAAAATCAAACTCAGATCCCACGGAGGCGGAGGATCTCTTACTGGGGGCCTGAGTAGAGTGGTCCCCTTCAGAAAGGCTTTACAAAGCTTATGGGACATGATGCTTGAATCAGATAGGCCCGTATGAAAGTTTGAAATTGCAGCTAGCTGAACTCTAATCGTGGCAGAAGAGGATCCAGTTTGAAAAAATTCTGCTAGAAAATCTAAAATATGGTGCACAGGGGCTGAAAAGGGATCTATATTCCTGTTCTCTGCCCATAAGGAAAAACGTTTCCACTTGCTAGCATAAGTTTTTCTAGTGGTCGACTTATGCGAGGATAAGACGATTTCACGCACCGAATGGGAGATGTTGGGAAGACTGGCTAAAGTCGGAAGTGGAGAAACCAAGCAGTGAGCTGGAGAGATTGAAGAGATTGGTGCAGCCCGCCCGATTGATGGATCAGGAGATCTGGAATTGGGTCCAGGGTCCAGGGCTGCTCCAGAAGGTGATGATGCAGGAAGGGGAACCAAATTTGTCGAGGCCAGTAAGGGGCAATGAGGATCATCTTACATCCCAGTGTGGTAGCTTTCTGAATTAGTTTGGGAATCAGGGGGAATGGAGGGAATGCATAAAGAAGTCCCTGGGGCCAATCGTCAACTAGATCGTCTCTGGGGAGGTGTCCGGGAAAAGGTAGGAGAAAGAAAAAATTGTCGCACTTGCTGTTGAAGGGGGTGGCAAAAAGGTCGCAGCAAGGTTGACCCCATTTGCGGAAGATTCTGTTCGCCACAGTCTGATTGAGAGACCACTCGTGAGGCATGAGAATTGCTCTGCTCAGCTTGTCTGCTATAACGTTGGACTTCCCAGGGATGTGCGCTGCTATTAGAAACCATTGGGAAGAGATTGCCCACTGCCAAAGTCTGAGTGCTTCTTGACAATAAGGGGTATGGCTTGGTTCCGCCCTGCTTGTTGATGTACTATACCACTGACATATTGTTTGTTTGAATTGCAATGGTCCCGGTGGGAAGAGAGTTCTGAAGAGCTTGCAACGCTAAAAGCACAGCTCTCATCTCCAAGACATTGATATGCAGATGGTACTCGTGAGGCTGCCAGGTGTCTTGGACTGTTCTGCCCTGATAATGCCCCCCCACCCGATCTGGGAGGTGTACGTGGCCACCTTAGCTACTGGGGGAGGAAGAACGAATGGTCTGCCCTGGTGTAATGATGGGGAAACCATCCACCAAACAAGTTGGTTTTTGCATGACTGTGTGATCATTATCCTGTGAGACATTGGGAGTTGCTGGAAAGACCATTGTGTGTACAGCATCCACTGAAGAATCCTCATATGAAAGCGTGCAAGGGGGGACTAGTAATATAGCCGCTGCCATGAGACCCAAAGATTTTAGGACAAATCTAGCCTGAATCTTTTTGCATCCTAATAAGACCTGCACATGTCGTCGAATGGCTAACACTCTGTCTATTGGTAGAGTCGCTGACATGTCCTTTGTGTTTAAGTTTGCGCCTATAAAGGTGATAGATTGACGAGGCGACACAATGCAGACTTTTCGAAATTTATTGTGATGCCTAGAGTGGAGCACGTTTGGATGGTGTAGTCTCTGGCTAGCAGCAGGTGATGTCTGGTGGTTGCAGTAAGGAGCCAGTCGTCTAAATATGGAAACACCTGGAATCCTTGCCGTCTCAAGTGAGCGGTGACTATTGCCAAACATTTGGTGAACACCCTGGGGGCTGTGGTGAGACCAAAGGGCAGCACTCTGAACTGATAATGACTGGCTCCCAGCCAGAAGCGGAGGAATCTACTGGAGCGGCTGTGCATTTTGATATGGTAGTACACATCCTGAAGATCTACGGAGCACATCCAATTGTCCTGACCCAGAAAGGGTAAAATGGACTGAAGCGTGACCATCCGGAACTTCGTTCTTTGAACAGACTGTTTAGTCTGCTGAGATCCAGAATGGGTCTCCACTCCCCTGTCTTTTTTGGTACCAAAAAGAACCTTGAGTAAATTCCAGATCCTTGTTGGTCTGCTGGTACTGACTGGATGGCTCTTTTTCTTAGCAGTTTTGAAATTTCTTGAACTGCTTGATCCCTTAGATTGGGTGGAACATCTGGAAGGGATATTCTGGAAGAAAGTGGAGTGCGAAAGAAGGGGATTTTGTAGCCTTCGGATATGACAGAAAGTACCCATTTGTCTTTTGTTATACTTTGCCAGTCTTCTGGGTACAGTGATAATCTTCCCCCGACTGCCTCTGAAGGTGGACAGCCGGGCAGCACTTCAGGGATGCTGGAAGGGCTTGTCAGAGAAGGATTCTCTTTGGCCCTGATTTTGCGGAGCCCCCCCCCCACCCCTAGGGCGGCGTCTATTGTTGTTCCCTCCTCTGCCCCTGGAGGGGAACTCTCCACGTGTGTCAGGCATGGCTCCCTAGGATTTCCGGAACCACATCTTCCCACTCTTCTGACCCTTGGGATACGGTCTTGAAGGAGTGGAAAAACGGACTCCAACGGCAGAGAGAGTCTTGCCTTCCTGCTCACACCTGGTAAGGGTGTCCTTCACCTGTGGTCCAAACAGAGCAAAACCATCAAAGGGGGTGTTGGTGAAAGACGCCTTAAAGGGTTTCACAAAGTTGCATAACCACAACCAAGCATGTCTCCTCAAAGCCACACCTGTGCCTGCGGCCCTACTCGCTCCATCGACTGCATAAGAGATGAGCCGCATGGGGGAGTTTACTACAGAATTTTGAGTCGCCAGCTGGGAGGCAATCTTAGCCTGAGCCCCCACAGCTGATGGATCTTGAAGGGTATCTCCTAACTCTTTAAGGAGATCCCTTTGAAGGCGGGTAAAATGGCACAAATAGTTCAGAGACCTCATGGAAAAGGTCGCTGAGGATAACATCTGCTTCCCATATCTGTCCATCGTCCTAGATTCGTTATTAGGGGGATAGACAGATGAAGACATTTCAGCCAACTCCTTTTTAGTGGCCGCTGCTACCACCATGGCATCAACGGGAACACCCTTGGTCAGAAATTGCTTGTCCTGAGGGGCGGTGATGAATTTTGTGGGCCTACAGGGAGCTGGTTCCATTTTGACTGTTGGTGTGTTTTTGGGCAGAATTGCTTGCTTTCGTATGTTTTTTGTTAGCTGGTTCCATTGTGTCTGGAGCTGACCATGCCTTTCGAGCCACCACTGACATCAGTGGATCAAAAGGCAGAGACACCCAGGAGGTGGAGGGTCGGGAACCAAATGCATCCAGGAATACTGACTCATCCTCGGAAGGGTTAAGGGTAGTCCAGTTCCCCCTCTGCCTAAGGATTTCAAGGATGTCTGAGAAGGAGACGTCCTCAGAGGGGGATCTCGGGGACCCTTCAGACTCCTCCAAATTGGTATCTGAAGTGACAGACTCAGGGGAGTCAACATGCTTCCTCTTGCATTTCCTCTTTCGAGGGGGCTCCTCTGAATGAACAGGGGAGGCCTCGGAAGAGGAAGATACACCCAATGGGGTGCCCTGGAGCGCTTGTTCCCCACGCTTGGGGTCTGGAGGAGTGGCAGAGGCAGGAGCAGGTACCATGGGGGGAGGAGCCGATGAGGCCGACCGTGAGGCTGACTCAGATGCCAGCACACTCCTCATGACCTCGAAGGCGCCCCTTCCCGATGCCAAAGAAGGCTCTGGCTCCGAAGAGATCGGAATCGCACCGAGAGAGACGGCTCCGAACCCGATGTAGGAGCCAAACTCACCTGCGTCAAAGCTCACAGAGGGAGAACGGAGTTGGACAAGGGTCCGATGCCACTCGCCCCCTCTGAGCCGACGAGGGAGTCCCGGCGCCTAGATCCCTCCAAGGACGGCACCATGGAAGAGATCGGAGCCGACGACGGCACCCAAAGGGGAGTTATCGGTGCCGACGGACCCACGGTTCTGGCCACAGCATGCTCCAGCTCCGAACTCAAGGGATGAGTCGAAGAAGGAACTATTGGAGAAACAGGTAGAGCTGAACCCTGGTGAGGAGGGCTGGAAAGCATTTTTGCCAGGGCCTGCGACTTTAAAAGCCTGCTCACCACTCTCTCCAAATTATGGTCAGATAGCCGCCTAGACAACTGAGAAGAGTGGGATTGATAACTCCACTCAGATTGCAATAAGGGTGACTCTGGAGCCAAGTGTATCGACTCCAATGATGGTGACCTGGAGCGTTTCCGACTCCCTGACGGTTCCGACGGAAGAGTCGGAGCCGACTGAGAGATAGGTACTTTGGCTCCAGTTGTAGCCGAAGTTGAAGTAGAGATAGGTACTTCGGTTCCAGCCGGAACCGAAGTTGAAGCGGAAGCCATACCCGGCGACGGCTCCGAGCTGGGAGCCGAAGGCTTCCATGGCCTAGAAGGTTTCACTGACTGATCTTGGCCTATGATCCTTCAGGTTTAAGCAAACCCCTCAGGATAAGCTTATTCCTACGCTCCTGCAGAACTCTTGGACTAAAGGCGTGACACACTGAGCAAGAGTCCTGCAGGTATAGGGAGCCAAGTGTGACCATCTGTCAGAGACATTTTCTGGCAGCATGAGTCACACTTCTTGAATCCCGACACTTTTGTGTCTTTAGACATTCCTGTAAAGGAAAATCAAACACAAATAACAAGTAATGTGGAGAGTAGGTAACTGAAAAAAAATTACACACAATTCACACAAGTTACCACACCCTAACAGCACACACACACACACACTATAATAATATAAGACCTACAAGCTACCACAATTTACTAAAAGGAAACTTTTATCTACCTTAAAAATAAAACAATGATAAGCCTCTAACTAAAACGGCTTATTTTGAAAGGTAAACGGGGGTGGGGGAGGGAAAATAAAAACTCTCTAAGGAGAAAACAAGTTTTGAAGGGGGGATAAACACTAACAAACTACTATAGATTCTACTCTAAGCTACAATAATAAAGGTATACCTGACAACGTACAAAAAAGTCCTAAATATAAGAACAAAGTGAAAATTACGACCTGAGCCAGTAAATGCAACCTCGTAGCAGAAGCGGCAAACGAGATCTGGGTATCTAGCGCCAGGCATCATGGGATATAGGAGGGGGCCTCGAGCCAGTAAGCAGCTCTCGAGTTTTTGAAGATGGCTCCGAACCCAACCAGCAAGAATGAAGGCGAGATAGACAACTTAACATTTATGGTTATCCTGGAGCATTTGAAAAATGACAACTGTAAACTTTTTAAGCAGAAGTGCCTGCAGGAATGGAAATGGATGGGGGATCCAATTAGATGATATAATCACAGACAGGGTCAGAGCACACAGAATCTCTATATCTTGGCCTGTAAGCAGCAGACAACTCAGACACATAGTGAAACATCATATGCCTAAAAAAATTCTTACTATACTTTGGAAGAAAGGAACACTCTACAAAGCTGGGCATAGTAATAGTGGACAATGATTATTCTGACTCATGGGAAGGGAAATGCTTTTCTACCGGCTAGTAAGAAATGCAAAGAAACGCACCTCTATTTTAAGCTACGACATCAATTTTGGGGTATTTTACCCACAAGGTCCCAAGACAAGATCACAAGCAGGCCCTGGATGAACTGGTTAGATGTAGTTCAGATCATGAGCTCTCATTCCCAAGCTAGAAACTGCACATGCAGAATGGTCCCAAGTCAATGATGAAGCTACAGTTGGTTACAGAGTGGTTTTGAGCTAAACCATTCACGGTCTTTCAAAAAATATGCAAGATAAAGCTAAGGAAATTAATATATTTACTTAAAACTGAAAAGCTGTTCAAAATGATCCGCTGAAGGAGATAAGAATCAGATTAGCAAGTGATGTGCATGGTGTCATGCTGAACCTTGGAACTATACAGAGTTTTTTGTTTGTTTGTTTCTGCTACATGAACTGGTAAACCTGGACATTTTTAATACTAAAAACTGTAAATAAATAGTGTGCAGAGATTTAAACTTTGTTTTTGATTGTCTGACTTCACTGGCCTATTAGAATTGAAAATTGAGAGAACATTCAATATTTGAAATTATATTTAAGTATTGCAGAGAGCTGTCCTCTTTGGCTGGGTGGAGGTGAAATTCTTCCAAAATCTGTAGATTTTTTTAAGCAAGTTCTCATTGACTTTGCCAAAAATAATATGAGAAAGTGTTCAGTCAGGGTGACCAAGCTTGTATTTTGCAGTTGAACAACCTGCTCAGTGTTACATAGCTTTTTGTTTTTAGTTCACTGAAATATCCCTCTCTACATTTGAAGGGGAGCTTCTTCTTTTCTTCTATTTGGAAACCTTCAGTGAAAGGTGGTCTAGTTAGCATCTACAGCGTTTCTTTTTGAGCCCTGTTAGGAAGTTAAACATGTTATTCCTTTCACTTTGAGGGGGTTTAATGGATCACTGACAGCTTAAAGATATGGGTGAAGCTACAGATTGAAGGAGTGGCTCTATGCAGGGCTTTCCTGTTGATTGGATGAGATTGGAGGCATCGAGATGACATCAGTACTATCTAGTAGTAGGAGGCAGGGGGTGAGTGGACAACTGCAGGCCTCATATGGCTAGGAAAATTATTTTTTTATTGGAGCAACACTGAATGTAGCACTATAAGGTAGCACTGTAGCAGCTATAACAGAGTGTTAAGGATAAAACAGATCAGCACTAACGTTTTTCTTACAAGAATCAGTATTAAATAGGATATACCTGTTTGAATGAAAGTTTTTTTTTCAGAAGGGTGAGGTTCTATAAAAAGAATAAAATATATGTTTAAACACAAACCACAGACTGTATTAACAGAGAGGGGAAGATTTTATGAAGGGGACATGCTCTGGTACACTAGGAGACATATCTCCTCAAGAAAGTATAGAATTGCACATTTTAAACCTGCTTGGTGGTTAACAGTGGTGAGGTTGAAACAATTGTGCAAAGTCAAACAGCAGCCATAGGTGAGTGATAGCTCATGATAAAGGGTGCTGTAGAAGCTTTGATTATTGTAATTTTTCTGTAAGTCAATGAGACGAGCAGTATGGCAGATTACCTGCATATATTTTTTGCTTATTTAAAAAGAAGTTATATCTTACCATAATGTTCCAGCTGTGTTGTTGATCTTCACTAATCCTTGACTGTGGGCTCAGTTCCGAGCCTCGGAACTGACTCGGCCATTTATTTCAGTTCACGCCTTCCACAACTCTCAAACTAGGCTCTACCCATGATGCTCCTCTGTAAATTACCTCAGATTGAGGTTGCCCATAGTAGAAACCAGTAACTCAACCACTGAGATGCAAGCAAACATCAAAAACAAGAACCAAAGTCAAAAGGTTCGCTGCAGAGATCCAAATAAGGGTGCGAGTCCGAAAGGAATAAACAGTTTATTTTGCCAATACAAATGAAAATAATAAAAGCACGGGTGTAAAGCACCAAAACACATTGCCTACCTTTTTGTTGTTACCATGTACAAAGTACCCCCTCCAAGCTCAAATAAATTCTTGATATTTCTGTCTTTTCTATATGTAAATTTTAAAGGGTGTTTAAACAGAAGGTCCAAATCTGAAAACTCCTTAAATCTTTCCCATTCTTGGTTAATGGCTTGCCTAATGACCCCTGAATCCCTAGTAAAGGCCATGATATAAGCATCATCTCCAGCCATAAGATGTTCATTGTTATTTGAAAACCTTAAATGGGTATCCATAGATAGGTCCTTTCCAAGTATTGGGGCAAATCTGTTCATTCTATCTTCAGAAACTTCTGAGGTAACTTTTCGGATTAAACATTCCGGGTCTCCCCTTTCTTTAAACATGTCCCCAAGGGGACAACATTCTGTCTTGAAATCCTTGTCTTGAGATGTCATGCGAATAATCCTTACCAATTGACCTTTTATAAGGTTTTTCTTTTGAAAATAAGGGTGTCCACTAGTAAGGTGGAGATAGGAATTCGAAAAGGTACTTTTTCTATGTACTTTAGAAGCAAAATTGCCATTCCCTTTGGAAAGATTAACATCTAAATAAATTAATTCCTGGTAATATAGTGTTGTAAGTAAAATCCAGGAAGTTGGTGGTACTCTTTAGGTAGGACAAAGATTCAAAAAATCTGTCTTTACTGTCTATCCAAAAAATGCAGATGTCATCCAAAAAACATTTATATAGGGACCAACTACTACTGAATTCACTATTAAGCACAAATCTGTTCTCCCACCAGTTCAAAATAATATTGGCATAGGTCGGGGTGCATTTTGCTTCCATTGCTACCCCTTTGTTCTGCTTGTAACTCTCCTTCATAATACATGTAATTATTTTTAAGTATTATTTCCATTAATAACAGGCAATTAGTAAAATCATTATTGTTAAGATTTCCGTTTTCTCTCATGGAATCTTCCAACCATTGTAAGCCTATATCACGGGGAATAGAACCAAAAAGATCCACAATATCTAAGGTGACAAATAATAACTCCTCCGTGTAAAGGCTGGGTTTTACTTGTCTAAGAAAATCCCAAGAGTCCTTAAGCATCACTGGACCTTTTAAAGATAAATCTTTTAATTTCACATCGACAAATTTTGCTAAAGGAGCTGTGATAGAGCCTTCTGAAGATACTATTAATCGAAGTGGTGGGTCCAAACAGTCCTTGTGGACTTTTGAGATCCCAAATACTGATGAATCCCTGGGGTTCTTGTCTGTTAAAAAGTTAAAAGAATCCAAATTAATTGAACCCTCAAGTAATAAATCATTGAGCATAAGGTTAATTCTAGAATTGGCTATGTTCACCTCATTGATGGAAGCCCTGGAGTATTTGTTGTTGTCACTCAATTGTTCCTTCATTTTAGATTCATAACGAATACTGTCCATCAAAACTGTACCACCCCCCCCCCTTATCCGGTTGCATAATTCTCACAGTTCTGTTGGCTTTAAGGGAGTCTAACACCTTTCATCTTTGGAGAGGTTAGGGTAAACCCTATGGTTGTTTACTTCTTTCCTGATTTCCCTTTCTAGGATGTTCTCTAAATTTTTAAGTTGGGGGTGGAGGGGTGGATTAAAGGTACTTTTCTTACTGAGAGGTGTAAAGGGTTGCCTATCCTTAGATTCTTTGTAAAAAAGCAAGACAAAATTCTTTTTCCTGATAAAAAGTTTCAAATCTACTATAGCTCTGGAAATATTTGCTTTCCTAGAAGGTATAAATTTGAAACATTTTGAAAATAAGTTGAAATGTTCAATGTTGATATTTAAACCACTGAAATTAAATATTCTGTAGTCTTTAAAAGTATAGGTATTGTCATGTTTTGTAATAATATCACAATGCTGATTGGTCATTTCCACACTTTCCTCCCTTGATTCCCCCTGTAGGCATAATGATTGTAATGAACTTGTTCTTTGTTCCTTATCCTGTCTGATCTTCATAACGGGGTATATTCTAAAGGGATGTCTCTATCATCCATGTTCTGCCTAGCCTCCAAATCTGCCCCTTGAAAGGTTTCAACTATGCCAACCCTGTAATCAAATCCCATTGTTGCTTGATCCCTAAAACTATGAAAGGGTCTGGGTTTAGGGTATGCTACACCCTCTTTATATTCTTTAATATACCTTTGTAATTTACCTTCTTTCCTTTTTACATTGTTAATACAATTTTTGTCAACTTTAACAAAAATATCATGATACTTGGCTTTCTCTGTTTCCACTGTAAACAAAAGATAATTTAAAATACATTCATTAATCGTTTCCATTTCCTTTAATAAAACCACTTTTTCTTGTTCATTTTCATCAATAATGGCCTTAATGATATCTAAGCCACATTTATCAAATATTTTAATTAAATCAGAATGAAATTCAGAGCCTTCCTTGATTCTGGTGGCGTATTTACAAATACGCAAACCTTTGGGTACAATGTTCTACTTTAAACATTCATTTAAATACCCAATATCACAATCAATCCCTTTGTATTTATCCATAAGAAAGAATGACTTGTCCAAATTGTCTTTGTATGTACAAGGTTTTGTTTCAAAGCTGCTTTTAAAAAACTTGTTGTTAAAATCATAGTTCCTACCTAAAATAGTACAGAAATCTAAAACAGTTTCAGGTCTTAATAAGTCACCTGGTTTGGAGATGATGATGCTTCCTGTAACCTCTTTCTCTTGGTCATCTGAACCTTCCTGATTTGTAAGTAAAATATTCGGAAAACCACTTAATTTGTTCCCCACAGCATTCTTAGCCTGTGTGTTGTTCCGTTGTGATAGTGGGTGGGAAGCAGACATAATGGTAACGTTCCTAAATTGATTTTGGTTCATTTCCTGGTTCCATGGTACATAAGAAACTAACGTGATAATGGATTGGCAAGCTGGAGTCAGGAGTTCAACCAGCTGTGAGAGCTGGCCTATCATTTTCTGCAATTCATCTCTTTTTCCAGCTCTGTACTCCTCCTCGGTCTCCACCCCTGGAAACACAGCCATCTCATCAACAAAAACCAGTAACTCAACCACTGAGATGCAAGCGAACAGCAAAAACAAGAACCAAAGTCAAAAGGTTTGCTGGACAGATCCAAATAAGGGTTCCAGTCCGAAAGGAATAAACAGTTTATTTTGCCACTACAAACGAAAATAATAAAAGCACATGTGTCAAGCACGAAAATACATTGCCTATTTTTTTGTTGTTACCATGTACAGAGTACCTCCCTCCAAGCTCAAATAAATTATTGATATTTCTGTCTTTTCTATATGTAAATTTTAAAGGGTGTTTAAACAGAGGGTCCAAATCTGAAAACTCCTTAAATCTTTCCCATTCTTGGTTAATGGCTTGCCTAATGACCCTTGAATCCCCAGTAAAGTCCATGATATAAGCATCATCTCTGTCCATAAGATGTCCATTGTTATTTAAAAACCTTAAATGGGTATCCATAGGTAGGTCCTTTCCAAGTATTGGGGCAAATCTGTTCATTCTACCTTCAGAAACTTCTGAGGTAACATTTTGGATTAAACATTCCGGGTATCACCATTATTTAAACATGTCCCCAAGGAGACAACATTCTGTCTTGAAATCCTTGTCTTGAGATGACATGCGAATAATCCTTACCAACTGACCTTTTATAAGGTTTTTCTTTTGAAAATAAGGCTGACCACTAGTATAGTGGAAATAGGAATTCGAAAAGGTACTTTTTCTATGTACTTTAGAAGCAAAATTGCCATTCCCTTTGGAAAGATTAACATCTAAATAACTTAATTCCTGGTAATTAGTGTTGTAAGTAAAATCCAGGAAGTTGGTGGTACTCTTTAGGTAGGACAAACATTCAAAAAAATCTGTCCTTACTGTCTATCCAAAAAATGCAGATGTCGTCCAAAAAATGTTTATATAGGGACCAACTACTACTGAATTCACTATTAAGAACAAATCTGTTCTCCCACCAGGCCAAAATAATATTAGCATAGGTCGGGTCGCATTTTGCCCCATTGCTACCCCTTTGTTCTGCTTGTAAAACTCACCTTCATAATACATGTAATTATTTTTAAGTATTATTTCCATTAATAACAGGCAATTACTAAAATCATTATTGTTAAGATTTCCATTTTCTCTCATGGAATCTTCCAACCATTGTAAGCCTATATCATGGGGAACAGAACCAAAAAGATCCACAATATCTAAGGTGACAAATAACAACTCCTCTGTGTAAAGGCTGGGTTTTACTTGTCTAAGAAAATCCCAAGAGTCCTCAAGCACCACTGGACCTTTTAAAGATAAATCTTTTAATTTCACATCTACACATTTTGCTAAATGAGCTGTGACAGAGCCTTCTGAAGAGACTATTAATCAAAGTGGTCGGTCCAAACAGTCCTTGTGGACTTTTGGGATCCCAAATACTGATGAAACCCTGGGGTTCTTGTTTGTTAAAAAGTTAAAAGTATCCAAATTAATTGAACCCTCAAGTAATAAATCATTGAGCATAAGGTTAATTCTAGAATTGGCTATGTTCACCTCATTGATGGAAGCCCTGGAGTATTTGTTGTTGTCACTTAATTGTTCCTTCATTTTAGATTCATAAAGAATACTGTCCATCAAAATTGTACTACCCCCCCTTATCCAGTTGCATAATTCTCACAGTTCTGTTGGCTTTAAGGGAGTCTAATAAATACCTTTCATCTTTGGAGAGGTTAGGTTAAACCTTATGGTTGTTTACTTCTTTCCTGATTTCCCTTTCTAGGATGTTCTCTAAATTTTTAAGTTGGGGGTGGAGGGGTGGATTAAAGGTAATTTTCTTCCTCAGAGGTGTAAAGGGTTGCCTATCCTTTGATTCTTTGCAAAAAAAAAAAGGCTAAATTCTTTTTCCTGATAAAAAGTTTGAAATCTACTATAGCTCTGGAAATATCTGCTTTCCTAGAAGGAATACATTTGAAACCTTTTGAAAATAGGTTGAAATGTTCAATGTTGATATATAAACCACTGAAATTAAATATTTTGTAGTCTTTAAAAGTATAGGTATTGTCATGTTATATAATAATATCACGACTTTGATTGATCATTTCTGCACTTTCCTCCCTTGATTCCCCCTGTAGGCATAATGATTGTAATGAACTTGTTCTTTGTTCCTTATCCTGTCTGATCTTTGTAACGGGGAATATTCTAAAGGGATGTCCCTATCATCCATGTTCTGCCTAGCCTCCAAATCTGCCCCTTGAAAGGTTTCAACTATGCCAACCCTGTAATCAAATCCCATTGTTGCTTGTTCCCTAAAACTATGAAAGGGTCTGGGTTTAGGGTATGCTACACCCTCTTTATATTCTTTAATATCCCTTTGTAATTTACCTTCTTTCCTTTTTACTTTGTTAATACAATTTTTGTCAACTTTAACAAAAATATCATGATACTTGGCTTTCTCTGTTTCCACTGTAAATAAAAGATAATTTAAAATACATTCATTAATCCTTTCCATTTCCTTTAATAAAGCAACCTTTTCTCTCTCATTTTCATCAATAATGGTCTTAATAAGAACTAAGCCACATTTATCAAATATTTTAATTAAATCAGAATGAAACTCAGAGTCTTCCTTGACTCTGTTGGGGTATTTACAAATACGCAAACCTTTGGGTACAATGTTCCGCTTTAAACATTCATTTAAATACCCACTATCACAATCAATCCCTTTGTATTTATCCATAAGAAAGAATAAGAAGGTTTTGTTTCAATGCTGCTTTTAAAAACCTTGTTGTTCAAATCATAGTTCCTACCTAAAATAGTACTGAAATCTAAAACAGTTTTAGGTCTTAATAAGTCACCTGATTTGGAGTTGTTGACACTTCCTGTAACCTCCTTCTCTTGTTCATCTGAACCTTCCTGATTTGTAATTAAAATATTCGAAAAACCACTTAATTCGTTCCCCGTGGCATTCTTAGCCTGTGCGCTGTTCCGTTGTGATAGCGGGTGGGAAGCAGACATAACGATAAACACCCTTTAAAATTTACATATAGAAAAGACAGAAATATCAAGAATTTATTTGAGCTTGGAGGGGGGTACTTTGTACATGTTAACAACAAAAAGGCAGGCATTGTGTTTTGGTGCTTTACACACTTTCTTTTATTATTTTCATTTGTAGTGGCAAAATAAATTGTTTATTCCTTTTGGACTCGGACCCTTATTTGGATCTCTCCAGTGAACCTTTTGACTTTGCACATAATAGAGACAGACCAAAGCCAAAAATAAGAGACCAAATCTGATTCCGTATTATGAAGCTAGTATTTTGGAATATTCGGTCCACTAAGAGCCTTAAGTAGGGGGAAGGACGGGGGGAATGTCAGGGATTAGTAAAGATTGACAACACAGATGGAACTTTATCGTAACACATAACTTCTTTATCTGATGTTGTCAAGCTTCATGTAATCCTTGTTTGTGTGACAGTCGCTAGCTACCAGAGTCTTGGGAGGTCTTATGGAAGAATATTCTGGAGCACTATTGAACTGAATGATGCATGTCCCCTAGAGACCAGGTCCAATTTGTAATGAGTAATAAAAATATAAGAGGATGCCCATTTAGCTGCTGCACAAATGTCCTCTTAAGAAGCTCTGGCATGAAAAAGTGCAGAAGCAGCTACAGTTCTCATTGAATGAGCTTTCACAAAATGTGGAGGTTGAAGTCACTTTCAATTCTAAATAAAGGCGATACAGTCTCCAAGCCATTTAGCTAAAGTAACCTTAGAAACTGGGTTACCTAGAGAAAGTGACAAAAAAGCAACAAACAATTGGTCTGATTTCCTGAAATCTTTTGTTCTGTGAAAGTAAAAATGTAATTGTCTGTGGACGTCTAATAAGTGCAGATAGTACTCTCCAGTATTGGAGAAATTAGGGAAAAAGACTGGTAGGTGTAAAGTTTGATTGATATTAGATTGTGAAACAATCGTCGGCAAAAAGGAAGGATTAGTCCTGAGAGAAACCCTGTCCTTATGAAATATTAAATAGGGGGGCCTGCAGGAGAAAGCTTGAATTTCTAATACCCTTCTGGCTGAAGTGATCGCTATTAAAAACACAGTTTTACAGGTCAAAATTTTTAATTCACAAGTAGCCGATGGTTCAAAAGGGGATAAGGTCCCCTGAAGCACTGGGTTCCTTAAAGGGTGGACTTAGCATAAGGGTTCCTTTCAAAAAGGCCTTACACAGTTTCTGCAATATCAGAAAAGACCAATCAAAACCAATATGAAAGCTGGATATCACAGCTAGATGTACTCTAATAGTGGAAGCTGAAGAGCCAGACTGATAAAGACATGTCAGAAATTCTAAAACTTTATCCACAGTAGTTGCATAAGGGTCAATATTAATGTCAAGAGCCCATCTGGCAAATTTTTCCCATTTACTATGGTACAATTTTCTAGCTGAAGGCTTGTGATGAGCTAAAATCATTTTTCAGTCCGGTGATATAAGAGAAGAAAGCCAAGCAATCATGGGAATTGGAGAAGCCATGCCGTGAGCTTGAGATGCTGGAGATTCGGATAAACCATTCCTTCTGGGTGAGATAGCAGATCTGGATCTGTGTCTAGAATGAAAGGTTTCTGAAGTAGATGACGCCAAATGAAAGGAAACCATACCTGTCAAGGCCAGAACGGGGCAATGAGGATTATTGCGTTCTCTGACCTCTTGGCTTTCTTTAGAAATTGACTTATCAGAAGAGTGGGAGAAAATACATATAGAAGACCAGGGGGCCCAATCATGGAGAAGAGTGTCTCTGGGTGACTCCCCCTGAGGGGGAATTAGGGCAAAATAACTGCTGCACTTGTTGTTTAGGTTGCAGCAATGTTAGCCTCATTGCCAGGAAAACTTTTCCACCACTGTCAGATTGAGAGACCACTCGTGAGGCATCAGGATAGTTCTGCTCAGCTTGTCCGCTATCACGATGGAACTGCCTGGAATGTGTGTTGCTGTTAGAAAGCAGTTGGAAGAAATTACCCATTACCAAACTCTAAGGGCTAAGATTTGTTTCCCCTTGTTTGTTTATATACTAGACTACAGACATGTTGTCCATCTGAATTCACACTGTTCCCAAGGGGAGGGCATCTGGAAATGCTTGCAACGCTAAGAGCACCGCCCTCATCTCCAGAACACTGATGTGCAAATTTGCGTCCATTTGGGACCACGTACAGTGGATATAAAAAGTTTATACACCCCTATTAAAATGCGAGGTTCTGTGATATAAAAAAAATGAGACAACAATCAATCATTTCAAAACTTTTCCCACCTTTAATGTGACCTATAACCTGTACAATTCAATTGAAAAACAAATAAATCTTTTAGGGGAAAAATATAAACAATAAAAAAAATACAATAAGCTGGTTGCTTAAGTGTGCATACCCTTAAACTAATACTTTGCTGAAGCACCTTTTGATTTAATTACAGCATTCAGTCTTCTTGGGTAGAAGTCTATCGGCATGGCTCATCTTGACTTAGCAAAATTTGCCCACTCTTCCTTGCAAAACCACTCCAAATCTGTCAGATTGCAAGGGCATCTCTTGTGCACAGCCCTCTTCTGGTCACTCCACAGATTTTCTATTGGATTTAGGTCTGGGCTCTGGTTGGGCCATTCCAAAAGTTTAATTTTCTTCTGGTGAAGCCATTCATTTGTTGATTTGGATGTATGCTTGGGGTCATTGTCATGTTGGAAGGTGAAATTCCTCTTCATCTTCAGCTTTCTAGCAGACGCCTGAAGGTTTTGGGCCAAAAGTGACTGGTATTTGGAACTGTTCATAATTCCCTCCACCTTGACTAAAGCCCCAGTTCCAGCTGAAGAAAAGCAACCCCAAAGAATGATACTGCCACCACCACGTTTCACCATGGGGATGATGTTCTTTTGGTGATGCGAAGTTTGTTTTTGCTCCAAACGTACCTTTTGGAATTGTGGCCAAAAAGTTCAACCTTGGTCTCATCAGACCATAGCACATTTTCGCACATGCTTTTGGGAGACTTGATATATTGTTTTGCAAATTTTAGCCAGGCCTGGATGTTTTTCTGTGTAAGAAAAGGTTTCCATCTTACAACCCTACCCCATAGTCCAGACATATGGAAAATACAAGAGATTGTTGTCACATGTAGTACACAACTAGTACTTGCCAGAAATTCCTGGAGCTCCTTCAGTGTTGCTGTAGGTCTCTTGGCAGCCTCCCTGACCAGTTTTCATCTTGTCTTTTCATCAATTTTGAAGGTACGTCCAGTTCTTTGCAATGTCCCTGTTGTCCCATATTTTCTCCACTTTTTGATGACTGTCTCCACTGTGTTCCATGGAATATCCAATGCTATGGAAATTTTTTTTATACCCTTCTCCTGACTGATAACTTTCAACAATGAGATCCCTTTGATGCTTTGTAAGCTCTCTGAAAACCATGGCTTTTGCTGTAGCTGGCAACTGAATAGATGTCAGGAAAATCCTACTAGGACAGCTAAACTTTATTTGGGGTTAATCAGAGTATAGGTTCATAGGTGTATACTAGGCTAATGGCCCTGTAGCCTTTACAAGCCTAGCCCATAGGATTACCCTGGCATTGTGCCACCCGACCTTAGTTGCCAGTGCCTCTATCGAGTAGAGCCACTGGAGTGATCCCCGGGGTGAATTTTCTATTTCCCATCCACTCATCAAGATTTATTTTGAAGAGGGCCAGTGAGGTACTCCGTTTGACATGTATGGGAAGTCTAATTAATAGCATGGGTAGTCTCTGGGTTATAAACCTGTCCCTCCAGCATGTTCTGTTGATTATGGTAATGAGGTTGAGGTCTCTGGAGTGTGTGGTGCAGAGGGATTGGGATTTCTTTAGATATAGCATTTATAACAGAGCTGGGTCAGACATGGCTTTGTAAGTCAAGCAGAGATCGTCTCTGAGACAGAGAATAGTTGGAGATTTTTGAGTCTGTCCATATAGGACAAGTGTTTAAGGCCTAGTATCCTCTTTGTGAGGTACTTTTGTGGCCTCTCCAGTTGTTGCAGGTGTCTAGTGAGGTACATGCCAAATGGGGCATTGTACTTGATGATTGGCCTAATGAGGAAAGAGTAGAGGGAGACAATGACCTCTTTTTTCCTGGATGCAAAACCCTTAGTAATGAGATGTGCCACACAGAAGGACTTTCTGACGACAGGGGCAATGTGGTGGTCAAAAGAGAGGTTGCTGTCAACATGTGTTCCCAGATCTCTTATAACACCTTCTGTGTTCAGTGGACTACCATCGATGTAGTAATTTATGGGAACTGGGTTTTTCCCAAAGGGGATGACGACACATTTTTTGCCATTGAGCTTAAGGCCATGGTTCTGACACCAGTCGTTGGTCTCAGTGAGGCCTTTCTGTAGGATGTGAACATCACTTGGGGAGTTAATAATGGCTCCCAACTTGCAATCATCTGCAAACTTTGTCAGCCAGAGTCCCTTCGTGTTGGCCTGGACTTCTGAGAAGTAGATACCAAACAGGAGAGAACCCAGGACCGATCCCTGTCAGACTCCACTCGTGACTGGTCAGCAGTCTGACTTGGAGTCAGCTACTTTCACACTGTGGGTTCTATCTGTGAGCCAGTTTGCAACCCAACTAGTGATATAGGGGTTGATGACTAGCTTAGTGAGTTTTTCTATGATTCCTGAGTGGGGAATGGTATCAAAGTCCTTGGCCAGATGAAGGAAGGCTGTATGAACCACCTTGCCTTCATCCATAGCTCAGCTGACTGACTCAAAGAAGTTGACCAAGTTGAGCAGGCATGATCTGCCCTTCACAAAACCAAACTGTGTGGGATCCAGAGTTTGGAGATTTCCTATATCCTTGTTTATTAGGTCCATGATGAAGCGTTCCAGAGCTTTGCATATCAGACCCATCAGGTTAATGGGGCAATAGTTCCCAGGGTCTGTAGTCATTCCTCCTTTGTGGAGAGGGATGACATTAGCAGTGCACCATTCAGTAAGGACAAAGCCTGAGGAGAGTCTGTGATTGAACAGGGCACACAGGTGAGGTGCCAGTTGACTCTGTAGTTCATGTAGAATACAGCCAAGGATATTGTCAGGTCCCATAAAAGCTGTATTCTTGGCCTTGGACAGTGCTGTTTCAACCTGTGCAACAGTAATGCTGGGAGCCTGGCAATCTACTGGCATTGTGATTGGTCCTTTGGTGGGGTAAAGTTGGCACTGAATCTGTCGGCCAGTATACTGGAAATATCTGTTGGCTCAGTATAGGAGGCACCATTATGCAGTAGTTCAGAGCAAATCTGGGTATTACGTGGAGATTCTTTACATAACTATAGAAGGCCTTGTGGTTGTCTTTACTATCTGCTGCAATTCTGTTTTCATAGCTAGATTTAGAGGATTTGATGAGGTATTTCAACTTTTTGTTGAGGCTGATAAGGGAGTTTTTCCAGTCTTGGGACTTCACCTTATTTCGCATCAGTTTCCTCCTTCTGTTGTACAGTTTGTTTATGGCAGGGGACCACAAGATTGGTTCCCTTTTTTGGAGGAGAGGATCTTGGTTCTATTGGGTATGGCAAGATCCATACATTTGTGTACGTGTTCGTACAGTGCATTGGTGTATGATTTGGCGGTCATGCAACTATTCTCCATTTGCATGGGTGTCATGAAGTTAGCCACCTCTGTTTTCAGGAGCCCAAAGTTAGTTTTGGAGAAGTTTTTCATGGTAGTTACCTTTGTGGGGGGTGGTTGGGAGGGATGTGGATTTTCAAGGTAATTAGTTTGTGTTCAGATCTAACCTGGAAAGAGTTGACTATTGGTGTAGAGCAACAGTCCCCATGTTAGTAATGACCAGGTCAAGGATGTTGCTACCTCTAGTGGGGGTACGAATGAGCTGGTCCAGGTCATTGGAATTACTGAATTCCAGGAAACATTGGGCAAGTGTATTGATACATGAGTAGTTTTCCCAGTTAATGGAGAGGTAGTTGAAGTCACCCAGTATGAGAGTGTTAGGTTGTTCCCTAATATACTCCAGGGTGCTTAGGAATGTGGAGTGTGAGTCTTGGGACATGGTCAGGGACCTATAACAGGCTACGACCTGAATCACTGTCTTACCCGTTAGCTGCACCTGAAGTATCTCTGATGCATTATGTTGGGCTACCAGTATGGAGGTATGTGCATCCTTTATGAATATGGAAACACCACTGCCTTTGCAGCTTCGTTCCAAGTTCTGGGGCCGAAAAGGTGTGGAATGGGTTATAGCCTGGTAATGCAGGGGTGCTTTCTGCTGCCTTGAACCAGGTCTCTGTTACAGCACAAATGTATATGTTCTCCATTTTAAAGAGGCTTTGATTGAGTGCATTTTGAGATTTAGACTTCTAGCGTTGAGCAGCATGACCTTCAGATTGCATTTGTTTGTAGCTGTTATGGTGGTAATTTGGTCTTTGGAACACCACCTTAAAAAAGGCACTATAGGGGTGGCAAGAGCCTTGTCCAGTATCCAGAATCCCAGAGGTGACAGATGCAGGCCATCTTTGGCAAAGCATCGAGGTCTGTCAGTCATGTCATCCCAGGCAGACTGATACTGGATCCCCTTAGAATGACACCAGAAAATAAGCCAATTGTTGAAATCAATCAATTTCCTGCTTGTACTGTGGTATCATTCTGGGTGATGGTACGATGCTGCTCAGGGCTACAGACATAGCCACCTGGGCTACATATTCCGAGAGCTCCTCCATGTCTCTTTTCATGTAGTACAGGGAAGTACGTCTCAGGTCATTCACACCCACATGTACAATGACAGAGTCATATTTGTACCTGTTGTTGAGGGACCTGAGTGCATGTGTTATGTGATAGATCCTGGCACCTGACAGGCAGCTGACTGTTACTTTCTCCTTATTCAGCTTAGTGAGTGGGACATCAGCGTGCCTCACTATCGAGTCACCTATGACTAGTGTGCTGAGCATGTTGTTTTGCCTTAGGGGGCTTTTGGTTGAGTGGCACACTGTTTAGGAAAGCTATGTGTCTCATGATTAGTGTTGTGGTGGACAAGTGCGTTTCTGCCTTAGAGGTCTCTGCTGTTTGGGTAGATTTTTATTGAGAGCCTCCATGAAGGTGGGTGTGAAGTTAGTGTTTTTACGTGCTGGTGTGTGCTCTGGAGGACTATGTGTTCCATGTGGTGTGGTGCAAGTGTTGATCTTCTCCTCTTGACCAGCTATTCCGGTCTTGGCTGGAGACTGCGTGGCTTCCATCTCTTGAAGGTCTGAGTGTTGGGAGGTAAGAGGAGAGGGTTGTCGGTGTACATAAGGCAATTGCTACATTGCCTCAGGATGCCCAAGTTCACCAGGCTAATAGGAGAAAGCACAGGGAACTGACCTTTAGACATGCCTGGAGGGGTGGGCATTAATAATAAGCATTGGAGCTGTTTCCTTGTAGAACTTTTAGTGTTGGCAGCACTTTTGTGTGCTACAATAATTGCTGCAAAAAGTCTTGTATGGTAAAGTCCTAGATTAAAAAGCTAGTAAAAGTTCAGGAGAGGAGAGAACTAGCAGATCTAAGGGAAAAATTGAGAGCAGACGTTGTTACCTCTCAGACGCTTACAAACAGTCCTGGATACAACAAATCTGTATCTGGACTATACTAGTTACAGGAAAGGCAGAAAACAAGCTTAGAATTTTTTTTACAGAAAAGCAGCTAAAGCAGCACTAAAAACAATTCAAGTGCAGTGCAAGCTAGCACATTTGAGTGTGTAGCAATATTAAAGCAAATACAGTTTAATTAAATGCAATTTATTCAAACTGTATTATGAACTGAATTCAATTATTGTGTTATTCAACTCTGAACAGATAAAAAGTGCCAAAAATATACTTATCAGCTGAGAAACACACTCAGTCAGGACACAAGGAGATTCTAGCAAAGTTTTTTTTTTTTTTTTTGTTAAGTGGCAAGAAAGAAATGAGAAACAGAAGATAATTCAAGGTTAAGGACCTAAGTGGATTGGCCTTCTCAAATGTTCCCTCTGTATTAGGTAGAATGAGCTAATGACACTAGAATGGGATAGAGCTGAACAGATGGGACTGGTAGGAGTGTCTGAAATCAAAATATGACCTCACTGTACTCAGTTGAGTAAGCAAATGAGATGGACCCAGGAGGAGTGTTCAAACACAAATTTAAAGGAGGGGCGGGGAATTCCAAAGCCACCAAGATTAATACCACAACAGCAACAGGGAGGGATGGCAGGAAACTAACTGTAGAGTGACAAAGAGACCACAGTATTCAGTGAAACAAATAAACAGAAAAATAAAATGCAGTACTATCTTTAACACAATATTCAATGAAACAAATAAATAAACACAAAAATAAAATGCAGTATTATCTTTAACACTGCAAGTTTGTACTTATCTCAGCTTGTAATGCGGTTATTGTAGGTATTAGCAGCCAGCCAAACAGCACAGATATTCAGCAGAAATAAATTCACAGATAAGTGACTAACACTTATGAGCACAGAGAAACCCTCTAGGCTAAGAGTTCAATGCTGAATATCAATGAAGTGAAAACAATAACCCCTACTTACTGCAGAGAGACAGAGAGATCACAGTATTCAGTGAAATAGATAAATAAACAGAAAAATAAAAATGCAGTACTATCTTTAACACAATATTCAATAAAACAAATAAATAAAAAGAAAAATAAAATTAAGTACTATCTTTAACACTGCAAGTTTGTACTTATCTCAGCTTGTAATACAGTTGATGTTGGTATAAAGCAGCCAGCCAAACAGCACAGATATTCAGCAGAAATAAATGCACAGATAAGTGACTAACACTTATAAGCACAGAGAAACCCTCTAAGCTAAGAGTTCAATGCTGAATATCAATGAAGTGAAAATAACCCCCACTTACTGCAGAGAGACAGAGAGATCACAGTATTCGGTGAAACAAATAAACAGAAAAATAAAATGCAATACTATCTTTATCACAATATTCAATGAAACAAATAAACAGAAAAATAAAATGCAGTATTATCTTTAATACTGCAAGTTTGCACTTATCTCTGCTTGTAGTACAGTTGATGTAGGTATATAGCAGCCAGCCAAACAGCAC
The DNA here is from genome assembly GCF_019279795.1 of Protopterus annectens. Classification (NCBI taxonomy): domain Eukaryota; kingdom Metazoa; phylum Chordata; order Ceratodontiformes; family Protopteridae; genus Protopterus; species Protopterus annectens. Next base: position 26,029 of record NC_056727.1, on the reverse strand, counting down.
AGATATTAATTGATGGCACGTGTGCACCCAAGAAGACTGATTGCTGTAATTAAATCAAAGGGTGCTTCAACAAAGTATTAGTTTAAGGGTGTGCACACTTATGCAACCGGCTTATTGTACTTTTTTATTTTTTGTATTTCTTCCCCTAACAGATTTATTTCTTTTTTAATTGAATTGTACAGATTATAGGTCACAATAAAGGTAGGAAAAGTTTTGAAATGATTTGTTGTGGTCTCATTTTTTTATATCACAAAAAAACGGCATTTTAACAGGGGTGTGTAAACTTTTTATATCCACTGTACCTTGGACTGCCCTTCCAAGATAATACCCCCCTACCCTATCTGGGAAGCATTTGTGGTCACTATGGCTTAGGGCTGTGGAAGGAGGAGTGGGAGGCCCAAAAGGATTTCATTGGAATGGAGCCACCAAGACAGGTTTTGTTTGCAATGATTGATGATCAAGATGTGATGGGACATTGGGTGATTCAGTAATGACCATTGTGAGGCTAGAAGCCATTGAACAATCTGGATGTGATATCTGGCTAGGGGGAACTAAGATAACGGAGGCCGTCATTGGCCCTAGTGCCTGCAGAATGAGCATCACTGGAACACTTCTATTCTGAAAAATGTGGTTTACTTGTGATCTGATTTTCTGGAATCTTTCTAATGGGATTGATGCTATTCCCAAGACCATGTTTAATAGGGCTCCGATAAATTCTAGCTGTTGAGTGGGTTCCAGATGGGACTTTTCGTAATTTACTGTGATTTCTAAGGTAGTGCAAAGATGAAGTGTGAAATCTCTTGCTCTTATGAGTTGAGCCAGTCATCGAGATATGGAAAAACTCAAAATGAGCTGCTAACACTGCCACGCATTTGGTGAACACCTTGGGGGCTGTGATGAGCCCAAAGGACAGTGTTCTGAACTGATATTGACTGGCTCCCAGCCAGAAGCGCAGGAATTGTCTGGAGCATTTGTCTATTTTTATGTAATAATACACATCCTGAAGATCTATCGGGCACATCCAATCATCTTTTTCCAAGAATGGAATTATTGACTGCACTGAGACCATCCAGAACTTGATTTGTTGAACTGACTTGTTGAACTCGCTGAAATCCAACACAGGTCTCCTGTCCCCTGTCTTTTTTGGGCACTAAAAAGAGTCTTGAATAAAATCCAGATCCTTTTTTGTTTGGCGGGACTACTTGGATGACTCTTTTGTTGAGCAGTTTTTGAATTTTTATGACTGTTGCCTCCCTGTGACTGGGTGGTACATCTGGAAGTATTTTTTTATATTTTCAGGTTGGTTGTAAGGGGAATGATGTAACCTCTGGAAATGATCCCCTGCATCCATTTGTCCATATTCATTTGTAGCCAGGCAGATTGGTGCAGGGATAATCGTCCCCCAACTGCCTCCAGAGGAAGGCAATCGAGCCTCCGTTCAAGAGCGCTGGTAGGAGTTACCAGAGAAAGAATCTTTGGACCCCTGGTTCTGTGGGTCACTTCTGCTTCTAGAATGGTGTCTTTCCAATGTTACCTCCCCCTCTGCCCTGGGAGAAGTCCTTGCCACATGAGTCCTGGAAAGGCCTTTGAGACTTTTTGAACCATAGACTCCCACTTCTCTGGTTTCTAGAGTAGGGCCATTGAGAAGTAGAGAAGCATACATCCATGGTAGAAATAATCTTCCCATCTTTCTCACATCTGGCTAGTGTGTCTTTCACTTTGGGTCCAAACAGGGATGATCCGTGAAACAAAGTGTTGACAAACGAAGATTTAAATTGCTCCACAAAGTGACACAATTGCATCCAGGTGTGTCTTCTAACTGCTACACCTGAACCCAATGCTCTTGTCGTCCCTTCAGCTGCATGACCAGTAAGCCTCATGGATGAGTTGGCAATCAATTCAAGGGTGGCAAGCTGAGAAATAACTTTGTCTTGAACCCCTTCAGCTACTGCTCCTATGAGAGTGTCTGAAAGATCTTTAATTAGATCTCTCTGCAACCTGGTGAAGTGTGCCATGTAATTCAAAGACCTGAGAGCGAAGGTCAATGAAGCGTAAATGAGGTTCCCAAATCTATCCATAGTCCTAGACTCCTTGTTAGGAGGATGGATAGTAGGACTTTCTTCCACAAGTTCCTTTTTGTGGCTGCCAGTATCACCATGGCATCAACTGGGATACCCTTGGCCCAATTTTGATCATCCTTAGGGGCAAATAGAATTCTGTCAGGTCTCTTGAGAATTGGTTCAATGGAGTCCAGGATATTCCAGGCTCACTGAGTGATAAGTTTAATAAGCTCATCAGTGGTGGAGAGATCCAAGAGATAGAGGGCTGGGCACGAAAAGCCTCCAGGTAAACCAATTCCTCTGAGGAAGGCTGAAGGGAGGTCCAGCCACCCCTCTGTTTCAGGATTTCATGGATGTCTCCGAATGAGAAGTTATGTACTTACCATAACGTTCCATGTTAGTTGACTTCTTCTCGCCTTCTTTCTTGCTGGATGGGTTCGGAGCCAAACCTCAGCTCCGACTCGGCCTAATACTAAAGCTCGAGAGCTATTTTTACCGGCTCGAGGCTATGCTATGTCCCATAATGCTAGGCGTCATATACCCAGATCTCGTTTGATAGCTAACACTATGGACATATACATCCCACCACAACAGAGAATAATCCACCTAATCATAGATACAAAAATAAAGATATATATATGTATATGTATATATATATATATATATATATATATATATATATATATATATATATATATATAAACCCCTCTAGAAGAGCTAGCAAAAAAAAGAAAAAAGGGAGCAAGGGAGCTAGCTGGGGATATAACTGAGGTGGCAATAACACTCACAAGGTACTCTAGATCTTCCCAGGCTAGGGGGATGGGGGGTGGGACGCAAGAAAGAAGGCGAGAAGAAGACAACTAACATGGAACGTTATGGTAAGTACATAACTTCTCAATGTTAAGTTGTCAATCTCGCCTTCATTCTTGCTGGATGGGACAGCGTCCCTAGCACCTAAGTCTTGGGTGGCTCAATGGAACAAACTCTTGAGTACAGTGGAACCACAATCAGCCCGACTTCTGGAGGCCATATCGAGCTTGTAATGAGAAATGAAGGTATGAGGAGAGGCCCAAGTGGCCGCTGCGCAAACGGAATCCATCAGCAATCTTGCCTAAAAGGCTATTGAAGAAGCTAAAGCTCTGGTTGAGTGGGCTCTAGGCTTAGTAGGAAGTTCCTTGTTCCTCAACTGGTAGACCAACATGATAAGACAGAGCAACCACCTGGACAAGGTTACCTTAGAGACTGGTTGGCCTTGCTTCCCTTCGGCATAAAACAGGAAGAGCTGGTTTGATTTTCTCATCTGCTTAGTTCTATCCAGGTAGAAGCGTAATTGACGGTGAACGTCCAAACAATGTAACTTTCGTTCAGCTCTATTGGTATAATTTAGGAAGAAGACTGGAAGATCTAGGTCTAATTCAGATTTTTCTCTGAGATTATTTTGGGTAAAAAAGATGGATTAGTCCTAAGTGACACTCTGTCTTTGTGAAAAACAAGATAAGGAGGGCGAATGCAAAGGGCTTGAAGTTCCGAGACCCATCTTGCTGAGGTGATGGCTACTAAGAAGAGTGTTTTCCATGAGAGCATCTTCAATGAACACGAAGCCGCCGGCTCAAAGGGAGGAAGAATTAAAGAAGACAGTACCAAATTTAAGTCCCACGGTGGGGGAGGGTCCTTAACCGGGGGGTCTAAGTAAAAGGGTTTCTTTTAAAAAGGCTTTGCAAAGTTTGTGGGACATGATGCTGGTCTCTGACAAGCCAATGTGGAAATTTGCAATAGCTGCCAGTTGAACTCTGATGGTGGCTGAGGAGGAGCCCAATCGAAAGAGATCTGCTAGAAACTCTAGAACTGTCTGGACAGGAGCCGTAAAGGGGTCCACATGTTTTTCCCCTGCCCAGACAGAGAAACGCTTCCATTTGCTAGCATAAGTCTTTCTGGTAGTAGACTTGTGAGAAGCGAGGATGATATCGCAAACTGGTTGAGAGATAAGGGGAAGCCTGGCTAGGGTTGGAAGTGGAGCAACCAAGCTGTGAGGTTGAGAGATCGAAGGGACTGATGCAGCCCAACCGATTGATGGGTCAGAAGATCTGGCACTGGGTCCAGATGCCAGGGCTGCTCCAGTAGATGGCATTGCAGGAACGGAAACCAAATTTGTCAAAGCCAGAAAGGGGGGAATGCATACAGAAGACCCTGGGGCCAATCGTGAACTACAGCATCTCTGGGGGGTAGACCTGGAAGAGGGTGAAGAAGTCTGGGCACTTGCTGTTTAGAGGGATTGCAAAAAGGTCGCAGCAAGGCTGACCCCACCTTCTGAAAATTCTTTCCGCTACTATCTGGTTGAGAGACCACTCATGAGGCATGAGAATGGCTCTGCTCAGTCTGTCCGCTATAACGCTGAACCTCCCGGGAATATGCGTTGCTACCAGAAACTGTTGAGAAGAGATCGCCCATTGCCAAAGTCTGATTGCTTCTCGACATAGGGGGTAGGATCTGGTTCCGCCCTGCTTGTTGATGTACCACACTACAGACATATTGTCTGTTTGAATTGCAATAGTCCCGGGATGTAGAGAGTCCTGAAGGGCCTGCAACGCTAAAAGTACCACTCTTATTTCCAAGACATTTATGTGCAAGTGGCATTCAAAGGGTTGCCATGTGCCCTGGAATGTCCTGCCCCAAAAATGCCCCCACCCGATCAGGGAGGCATCCATTGTCACAGTGGCAACAGGAGGAGGAAGGACCACAGGTCTGCCCTGGAGTACCTGAGGGGAGACCGTCCACCAAGAAATGTGTCTTTTGCATGACTGAGTGATTAGAATGGTGTGTGACATGGGAAGCTGCTGAAAGGACCACTGGGAAAATAGCATCCACTGCAGTATCCACATATGAAAACATGCTAGGGGGTGTAAAGTGATTGCTGCTACCATGAGACCAAGTGTTTTTAGTACAAATCTGGCTTGGACTCTGATCTCCTGTAATAGGATCTGAACATGGTTGCGAATGTCTGAAACTCTTTGTGTAGGTAGTTTTGCTGAAAGCTCCACTGTGTTTAAAACAGCGCCTATGAAGGTAATAGACTGACAAGGCGACAATGCAGACTTTTCAAAATTTATAGAGATACCTAGCGCGTTGCACGTTTGTACAGCATAATCTCTGGATTGGAGTAGTTGGTGCCTGGTGGTGGCAGTGAGGAGCCAGTCGTCTAAATATGGAAACACCTGGAATCCTTGTCGCCTCAGGTGAGCCGCAACCACTGCCATGCATTTGGTAAACACCCTGGGGGCTGTGGTGAGGCCAAAGGGCAGGGCTCTGAATTGGTAGAGACTGGCTCCCAGCCGGAAGCGGAGAAACCTTCTGGAGCGCCTGTTCATCTTGATATGGTAGTACGCATCCTGAAGGTCTATAGAGCACATCCAATTGTCCTGACCCAGAAAGGGTAGAATGGACTGTAGCATGACCATCTAGAACTTCGTTCTTTGAACCAACTTGTTCAGCCTGCTGAGATCCAAAATAGGTCTCCAGTCCCCTGTCTTTTTTGGTACCAAAAAGAACTTGGAGTAGATTCCGGATCCTTGTTGGTCTGCTGGGACTGGCTGGATGGCCCTTTTTCTTAGCAGCTTTGAAATTTCTAGTGCTGCTTGATCTCTCAGACCGGGTGGAACGTCTGGAAGGGGCCCTTTTGGCTGATGTGGGGTGTGAATAAAGGGAATTTTGTAACCCTCGGATATGATTGACCGTACCCATTTGTCTTGTGTGAGGGAATGCCAGGCTTCTGGGTACAGTGATAGTCTTCCCCCGACTGCCTCCGAAGGTGGACAGTCGGGCAGCTCCTCAGGGGTGCTGGAAGGGTTTGTCAGAGACAGATTCTCTGCTACCCTGATTTTGCAGAACCCCCTGCCCCTAGGGCGACGCCTGTTATTGTTCCCTCCTCTGCCTCTGGAGGTAAGCTCGCCACGTGCGTCAGGCAGTACTCCCTGGGGTATCCGGAACCACATTTTTCCACCCTTTTGACCCTTAGGGTATGGTCTAGAAGGAGTGGAAAAATGGACTTCCATGGCAGAGAGATTCTTGCCTTCCTGCTCGCACCTGGTCAATGTATCCTTCACTTGAGGTCCAAACAAGGTAGAACCATCAAAGGGGGTGTTAGTGAAGGACGCCTTGATGGGATCGGTAAAGTTGCAAAGCCGTATCCAGGCATGTCCCCTTAGAGTAACGCCCGTGCCTGCAGCCCTACTCGCTCCATCGGTGGCATAGGAAATGAGCCGCATGGAGGAGTTTACAATAGAGTTCAGGGTCCCCAGCTGGGAGTTGATCTTTTCCTGAGGCCCCGCAGCTGATGGGTCCTGTAAGGTATCACCTAGTTCTTTGAGAAGGTCTCTCTGAAGATGGGTGAAATGGCACAAATAATTCAGCGAATGCATGGCAAAGATCGCTGAAGAAAACATCCGCTTGCCGTACCTATCTATAGTCCTAGATTCCTTATTAGGAGGATGGACAGGAACTGAAGGGTCAGCCAACTCCTTCTTAGTGGCCGCCGTCACGACCATGGCATCAACGGGGACGCCCTTAGTGAGAAACTGCTTGTCCGAAGGGGCTGTAATAAATTTTGTGGGCCTCCGGGGAGTTGGTTCCATAGTATCCGGAGCCGTCCACGCCTTCTGAGCCACCACCTCCATGAGTGGGTCAAAAGGTGGGGACACCCAGGAGGTGGAAGGGCGAGAACCGAATGCATGCAGGTACACCGACTCGTCCTCGGAAGGGTTGAGGGCAGACCAGTTCCCCCTCTGTTTAAGGATTTCTAGGATGTCAGAAAATGAGGCATCCTCAGAGGGGGACCTTGGGGACCCTTCCGAATCATCCAGGTCGGTGTCAGATGTCACTGACTCCGGGGAGTCCACATGCTTCCTCTTGCATGTCCTCTTCCGAGGGGGCTCCCCCGCAGGATCAGGAGAGGCCTCAGAAGAGGAGGATACACCCAATGGGGTGACCTGGAGCACTGGTTCTCCACGCTTGGGTTTGGGAGGGTAAGCAGAGGCTGAAGCAGGCACCATGGAAGGAGGGGCCAATGGGGCCGACCGTGGCACCGGTATAGGAGTCAGCATGCTCCTCATGACCTCAAAGGCGCCCCTATCAGGCAGAGAAGGAGCCAGCTCTGAAGAGATGAGAGCTCCACCTGGCACCGAGGGGGATGGCTCCGAGGCTGATGTCAGGGCCGAACTCACCTGCGCCGATGCTCCGAGAGGGAGAACGGGGTCGGACAAGGGTCCGATGTCACTCGCCCCCTCGGAACCGACAAGGGAGTCCCGGCGCCCGGATCCCTTCAAGGACAGAGCCAATGAAGGGATCGGAGCCAACGAAGGAACCGATAAGGGTGGAATCGGTTCCGACACCCCCATGGTACCAACCCAGATGGCCTCCGGCTCCGAGCTCGAAGGAATAGTTGGAGGAGGAACTGGAGTAGGCGTTGGGGAAGCCGCTGTCTGTTGAGACGGGCTATGCAATAACTGGGCGAGCGCCTGGAACTTCAAAAGCCTACTGACTACCCTCTCGAGGTCATGGTCCGAAAGCCTGGAAGATCTAGAGGAGTGAGACCTATGGCTCCGCTCCAACAGCAAAGGGGGCTTCGGAGCCGACCTGACCGACTCCAATGAAGGAGATCGAGAACGCTTTCGGCTTGGAGATGGCTCCAACACCAAGGTTGGAGCCGGCTGAGGCTTCGATGTATCGGTTCCGGCCGGAACCGACGAGGCAGAAGAAGGTACGCTCGGTGCCGGCTCCAGACATGGAGCCGACGGTTTGGTGGGCTTAGAAGGTTTTCCTGACAGAGGCTTGGTAGGAGAACCTTTGAGCTTTAATAAGCCCCTTAGGATGAGCTTATTTATGTGTTCCTGCAGGACTCTTGGGCTAAAAGCATGACAGATGGAACAAGAGTCCTGCAGGTGCAGAGGGCCCAAACAATACACACAAGAAGTGTGACCGTCTGTCAGAGACATCTTCTGACAGCACGAGTCACACTTCTTGAATCCCGATATCTTGGTATCCTTAGACATGATACCACAGGAATGGGACAAAAAAGTCTAGACAAGTATACCAGACGCAACAAACACACACACAACACTTGAAAAGACACTCTCAAAGAAAAATTAAGTTTACTACAGTAAAACAAAACAAAATTCCACACACACACACACACACACACACACACACACACACACACACACACACACACACACACACACACACACTCCGAATGGAACCTGTACAAAACTACTATAAAAGGGGGGATGGTGAAGGCCTAACCACCTTAAGGGTGGAGAAGAGTAAGGAAAACTATTAATAAAGGGAGGGATGACTATTCGAGAGACTACTAACACTACTAGAAAAGATCTCAGGGAAAAATATCTATCAAAAACTAACTATAAATATAAAAAATCTTAAATACGACCTGGAGCCGGTGAAAACGCAACCTCGTAGCTGAAGCGGCAAACGAGATCTGGGTATATGACGCCTAGCATTATGGGACATAGCATAGCCTCAAGCCGGTAAAAATAGCTCTCGAGCTTTAGTATTAGGCCGAGTCGGAGCCAAGGTTCGGCTCCAAACCCATCCAGCAAGAATGAAGGCGAGATTGAGAACTTAACATGGAAACATCATCAGGGGTGACTTTGGGGATCCTTCCCCTTCATTGAAATCAGTGTTCTCCATGAAGGACCCTTCAGGGGAGTTGAAGTGCTTCCTCTTGCACTTTTTCTTCACAGGTATGTCGTCAGCAGGAAGGTCTGGGGAAGTATCCAAAGAGGAAACCACCAAGGTGGGTCATTCCTAAGGCTTTTGTGCCTCCTGTCCCAGGGATGAGGCTGGAGGATGTTCCTGCTGAGGGGATAAGGATGATACCTGGCATGACAGGGGTAGCAAGGACTGTGTGTCCACAATGGACAAAGCCTTCTTCGTGATTCGAAAGGCTGGCCCCCCATAGAGGGATTGGAGCCCGGAACCGAAAAAGACTCCTTTGGAACCATGATCTCACCCCACACCGAGAAAGCTGCCTCTGAAGCAGAAGCCTGGGTCAAATTTAAAGAATGCTGAAAGCACTGAGGGGCATGGATGGCTCCAAAAGAATCAACGTCAAACCCTACCCCTTGAAACCAGCAATGAAGCCTCGACCTTGGGAGGTCTCTGGTTCCAACAAACCGGTAGAGGTCAAGGAGATCCTCAGTTCTGGAGAAGAAATTCTAGCCAGTACAGAGACAGATGGAGATGGGTAGAGCAATGCCAGGGGCTCCAAAGACTCAGTAGGAGTTGGAGGAGAAATCTGTGCTGGTGTCGATGAAGGACCGGTGCCGGTGCCAAGTTGGTTTGGGACCAAAGGTGGATGCAATCCACTGGCTGTCAGGAGCTGATCAACCAGTCTTATAATGTCCAATTCCAAAAGACTCTTAGTGTATCAAATGGACAAAACAGATGGAGAACTGGGAGGTCTCATTTCCAAGAATGGACTGGGTGGCCTATCAGCAAAAGGATCCAATGAGGACGAATATGTGGTCCTTGTTAAGGTTATAATAGTAGTCTGCTCTGGTACCAATAAAACCACTTGCACCAAAGCTGCAGATTTCTGTTACGAAGATTTTACTGAGGTGGAATTGTCCGTGGCTATTGGTGCAGAAGAAGCTGTTGACACAGAGGGTTGTTTGGTTAGTTTTGAAGGCAGTTCCAAGGAGCTTCTCGGAACCAAATGAGATCTCTTTTTAGGTTTGGAAGAGGACAAAGAAGAGCATGATGAACTGGCTTCAGTTCTTGGAGCAGAAATGGCCTCTTCAAACTCTCCTTTCAAAAGACCTTTTAAGATTAATTTGTTTCTCCGCTCAGTTAAAGTTCTGGCAGAGAAACCATGACAGATTGCACAGTCCTCCTGGAGGTGGACCATGCCAAGGCAGTACACACAAAAGACATGCCCATCAGAATTAGGCATGTTTCTTTTGCACTTCTGGCACCTCTTGAAGCCAGAGGCGCCCTTAGAAGTCTTGTCAGCCTTGTTAGGAAGAAAAAGGGGCCTAGCACATGTAAGCATACAGAGACACACACACACACACACACACACACACACACACACACACACACACACACACACACACACACACACACACAAAACTGTAACTCAAAAAGGGTCTCCTCTTCTTTTTTTTTTAAATAAAAAAGAGAAGGGAAGTAAATTAGCAGCAATGGTAATTAAAAGAATACCATAACGGTAACTAAAGGGAAAGAAAATTACCAACAATGGCATGAAAAAAGGCTACCTAACAGTAGAAAGGAATAAAGAGGAAAGACACTCATATGCACACTTAAAGCTAGACAGAGAAGTGGGTAGAAAAAAAGAGAAAAGGAAGTATGGAGAACTTTATAGAAAAAAGTGAGAAATATGGAAAAACACTTACTGAAATACAGCCAAAGCTCGAGAGATAGATCAGACGCATCTGACACAACAAAGCAGCAAATGAGATCTGAGAGCATCATGGGTAGAGCCTAGCTCAAGAGTTTTGAAAGGTGTGAGCTGAAATAAATGTCTGAGTCAGTTCAGTGGCTCAGAACCGAGCCCACAGTCAAGGATTACATGAAGACTGACAACATCAGATCAGGTATTTTGTGAGTGATTGGAGGTTCAAGTGATCTCAATGGCTACAGATCAATAATAGAGCAGAAACACTTACCAAAGCTGTCTACATTTGGAAAATATTTATAACAGCAGAACTTTCAATGCCTTATTGAAACATTATTGAGAGGCTATCCGGTTTGATTCTCTGCTGGAGCGCCTTCTGTGTGGAGTCTGCATGTCCTCCCCGCGGTTGACTGAATTTGAAGACATGCAGGTAGGTGCATGTGTGTGTGGGTGTGCCTTCCTTGAATGTTGGGCACCAGGTTGGCAACTCGACACCGTAAAAACTCACTGCCGATCATTAGCAGACCGGAGTTCTGCTGTGGCAAGCCCTAAAAGACAGTTAGTAAAAAATAAGGGTAAGTAAAAATAGCTGGATGAGGGATGAAGTTGGAAAACAAAGATGATGGAGTATATATTGAATGTGTTAACTTAGAAAGTTAATGGTTTATTAGACAGCAAGAAAGATGATAGGGTACTAAAAAGTAGTTATGTACTCACCATAACGTTTCACGTTTGTTGCCCATCTCACCTTCATTCTTTACTAGTTGGGTTTGGAACTGATCCTTAATTCCGACTCGGCAATTTACAAAAGTTCAAGGTCTTCCACTGACTCCTGCCTATATCCCTATCCCATCATGCCCTAGGAGAGCTCCTCAGATCTGGTTTGCTGATAACTACAGTTTTCCAATGGACTATTTGACACTTTATAGCACAATGAAAAAACATTATATATCAAAATATGACCACTCGGTCCTCCAAAAACGAAAGGCTGGGGGAAGGAGGGTGGGATGTAAGAATGAAGGTGAGATGGACAACAAACACGGAACATTATGGTGAGTACATAACTTCTTTATGCTATGTTGTTCTATCTCACCTTCATTCTTTACTGGTTGGGACAGTTTCCCTAGCACCATATTTCTTGGGTGGCTCACGAGAGAATACTCTTCAGATCAGTGGACCCAAAGGAGGCTCTGTACCTGGAGGCCAAATCCACTTTGTAATAAGTGATAAAGGTATGATGGCTTGCCCATGTTGCAGCAGCACAAATGGTATCAACTGGTAGTCTAGCAAGCACTAAAGGCAGAAGAGGCTGCTATGGCTCTCATAGAGTGGCTCTTGACTTTACAGGGAAGATCTTTGTTGTTAGATGTGTATGTAAAGGTAATACAATCTGACAGCCATTTTGAAAGTGTGATCTTAGATACAGGAGCACCTTTCTTTGCTTCCAGAAATGAAACAAAAAATTGGTCTGATTTTCTGAAGTCCTTTGTCCTATGCAAGTAGAAATGTAATTGTCTGTGTACATCTAGCTGGTGTAGCATATATTCTGCCTTGCTGCCATAGCTGGGGAAGAACACTGGCAGTTCTATGGAATGATTTAAACTAGACTGTGAGCATACTTTTGGTAGGAAGAATGGATTCCTTCAGAGGGATACTCTGTCTTTGTGGAAAAGCATGTAGGGGGGCTTAATCAATAATGCTTGTAGCTCTGAAACCCTTCTAGCAGAAGTGATAGCAATAAAAAAAAAGAAGTTATGTACCTACCATAACATTCCATGTTTGTTTTCCTTCATCTCGCCTTCCTTTTTGCTGGTTGGGTATGGAGCCGATCTTCAGCTCTGAATCAGCCGTTTTACTATAGCTCAAGAGCTTATACTAGCTTGAGGCTAATCCCCTATCCCAACATGCCTAGCGGTAGCTACCCAGATCTCATTTGTGATAGCCCACACTAGATAATCATAGCAAATGCAAAACTGACTAAGCTCTTACACATTCAAAGGTTAGGAAGGAAAAAGGAAAAACAAGGCATGGTCAACTAACTCGGTATGTCAACAGGAAACAGCCAGTGAAACCAATGAAGGAATTCCTCTCGATCCTCCAGGAAGGGGAAGGAGGGAGGGGGACACAAGAACGAAGGCAAGATGAAGGACAACAAACATGGAATGTTATGGATGGTACATAACCTCTTTATGTTATGTTGTCCCCATCTCACCTTTGTTCTTGCTGGTTGTGACCGCGTCCACAGCACCTGGTTCTTGGGTGGCTCGCTGGAATAAACTCTTCAGGACAGTGGAACCAAAAGATGCCCTGTTCTGGGAGACCACATCCACTTTGTAATGAGTGATAAAGGTATGAGGATTTGCCCATGTTACTGTTGCTGCTGCACAGATTGAATCTAAAGGCAATTTGGCTTGGAAGGCAACAGAGGTAGCCAAGGCCCTGGATGAGTGTCCTCTGGCTTTCCCTGGAAGCTTCTTGTTATGCAAATCATAAGTATAGATAATTGTATCTAACAGCCACTTTTATAAGGTCATTTTTGAAAATGGAGAACCTTGCTTATTGTCAGCAAAGGATACAAACAATTGATATGATTTTCTAAAGTCCTTGGTCCTGTGTAAATAAAAGCGTAATTGTCTATGAACATCCAATTGGTGGAGTCTATACTCTTCCTTGTTGCCATAATTGGGGAAGAATACAGGAAGCTCAATGGACTGATTTAAATTATACTCTGAATACACCTTTCGCAAGAAGGAGGGATTGGTTCTGAGAGAAACTCTATCTCTGTGGAAGATGAGATACGGTGGGCGAATATATAAACCGTGTAATCCTGAAACCCATCTAGCTGAGGTGATGGCAATCAAGAAGAGGGTTTTCCAAGACAGAAATGGCAGGGGACAAGATGATGCTGGTTCACAGGGTGGAAGAACTAGAGAGGCTAAAACAAAGTTTAGATCCCATGGGGGGGGGGGGGGGCTTCTCTTACCGGGGGCTGTAAAAGGGTTGTACCTCGTAAGAATGCTTTGCACAGCTTATGAGACATGATATTAGAGCCCAACTCTCCCACATGAAAATTGGAGATGGCAGTCAGTTGGACCCTGATGGAAGCTGCAGCTGCTGCTCATTCGAAAGTTTCAGCCAGAAAATCAAGAATCTTAGAAACAGCAGCAGTGAAGGGATCAATGTCATTTTTCTTTGCCCAAAAAGAGAACCACTTCCATTTGCTAGCATAAATCTTTCTGGTAGTGGGCTTGTGAGAAGAAACCAGGATGTGCTGTACTGCCAGAGAAATGTTGGGGAGCCTGGCTAAGACTGGAAGTGGAGAAACCAAGCTGTCAGCTTGAGAGTTTGGAGGGAGGAGTGGAGCACGCCTGACTGATGAATCAGGAGGTCCGGAACTGGGTCCAGGATCCAAGGCTCCACTTGTAGATGATGGAAGAGAAACGGGAACCATATCTGATGAGGCCAGTAAAGAGCAATGAGGATAAGCTTGCAACCCAGTGATTTTGCTTTCTGAAGTACCTTGGGGATCAGAGGAAAAGGTGGAAAGGCATAAAGTAGTCCCAGGGGCCAATCGTGAACAAATGAATCCCTGGGTGACTGTGCCGGTGGGGGTAACTAAGGTGAAATAGCTGCTGCATTTGTTGTTGAGGGGAGTGGCAAAAAGATCAGAGCATGGCTGGCCCCATTTGCGAAAAATCAAGTCTGCAACTTCTTGCTTCTGGAACCACTCATGAGGCACGAGGATAGCCCTGTGGAGACTGTCCGCTATCACGTTGGATTTCCTGGGAATGTGCATCTCAATCAGAAAATGTTGGGAAGACATCGCCCATTGCCATACTCAAAGGGCCTCCCGACACAAGGGGTAAGATCTGGTCCTGCCTTGTTTGTTGATGTACCATACCACTGACATATTGTCTGCCTGAATTGCAATAGTTCCAGTAGGTAGAGAGTCTTGAAGTGCTTGCAACGCCAGAAGCACTGTGCTCATCTCTAGAACATTGATGTGCAAGTGTTACCAGTGTGGCTGCCACATTCCTTGGACAGTCTGTCCCAGATAATGTCCCACCTATCTGCAAGGCATTCGTGGTCATTGAGGCTACTGGATGGGGGTCTAGGAAGGGTCTGCCCAGAGTCACCTGGGGGGAGACAAGCCACCATACTAAGTCCTTTTTGCAGGATTTCATGATTGAGCTCATATGTGACATTGTTGAATCCTGGAACGACCATTGAGCGAAAAGAACCCACTGCAGAATTCTCATGTGGAAACAAGCCATAGGGACTAGAGTAATTACTGCAGCCATTGAGCCCAGGACTTTCAATACCTCTCTTGCCTGAACTCTCTTCTTTTTCATGAGGAATGAAACTTGCTGACAAATGGGTGACACCCTCTCTTGGGGCAGCTTTGCTATCATGGCTCTTGTATCTAAGTCTGCCCCTATGAAGGTAATACAGTGAGAAGGCAAGAAGGCAAACTTTTCATAGTTTATGATGATGTCTAGCTGGGAAGAGGTTTGAAATGTGTAGTCCTGTGCTTTGATCAGTTGATGCTTAGTGGTAGCATTGAGGAGCCACTCGTCTAGATATGGAAACACCTGGAATCCTAGATGTCTCAGGTGAGCCGTGACCACTGCCATATACTTGGTGAACACTCTGGGGGCTGTGGTGAGACCAAAGGGCAGAGGTCTGAACTGATAATGACTGGCTCCAATCTCCTGGACCGCCTATCCATTTTTATGTGGTAGTATGCATCCTGGAGATCGACCCAAAAGGGGAGAATGAACTACAGTGTTACCATCCGGAACTTTGCTTTTTTTACTGATTTGTTTAGCTTGCTGAGATCCAAGATGGGTCTCTAGTCCCCTGTCTTTTTTGGAATTAAAAAGAACCTTGAGTAAGTTCTGGATTCAATTTGGTCTGCGGGGACTTCTTGGATGGCTCCTTTTTCTAGCAACCTTTGTACTTCTAGGTTTGCTGGATCCCAAAGACTGGGAGTAAAGCCTGGGATTGACCATTTTGTTTTTGAGAGGGGTAACTAGGAAAAGGGAATTTTGTAACCCCTGGATATTATTAACAGTACCCATGCATCTTTCGTAATAGTTTGCCAGGCTGTTGGGTACAATGATACTTTGCCCCCGACTGCCTCCAAAGGCGGACAGTTGGGCTTCCCTTCAGGAGTGCTGGAAGGGCCTAGCACAGAATGTATCTCTGTCACCCTGCCGCAAGGCCGGCGTCTTCCATTATTGTTTCCCCCTCTGCCCCTGGGGGAAAATTTTCCCCATGTGTCAGGCGAAATTCCCTGGGATTTTCGAAACCACATTTTCCCACTCTTCGGACCTTTAGAGTAGGGTCTAGATGGAGTGAAAAAATGGACTCCCATGGCAGACAGAGTCTTGCCATCCTTTTCACACTTGGTGAGAGTCTCTTTTACCTGAGGCCCAAACAAGGATGAGCCATCAAAGGGGGTATTGGTAAAGGAGGACTTGAAGGGTTCTGCAGATTGACAAAGGCACATCCAGGGGTGTCTCTGCAAAGCAACTCCAGTACTTGCTGCCCTAGTTGCTCCATCTGCCACATCAGAAATGAGCCTCATGGAGGAGTTAACCACTGAAGTCAAGGTTGCAAGCTGGGAAGCCTCCCTATTCACAATTCCCTCAGCTGTAGGATCCTGCAGGGTATCTCCCAACTCTTTTAGGAGATCCCTCTGAAGTTGCGTGAAGTCTGACAAATAATTCAGCGACCTGAGTGTAAAGGTTGCTGAAGAGAACATATGCTTCCCATACCTGTCCATCGTACGGGAATCCTTGTTCAGTGGATGGACAAATGAAGAAGTTTCTGCAAGTTCCTTCTTAGTGGCTGCTGCCACCACCATAGCATCAACAGGAACCCCTTTGGAAAGAAAGGACTTGCCTTTGGGGGAAGTTATAAATGTATTTGGTCTCCACGGAACCGATTCCATATCTCTGGAGTGCTCCACACCTTTCGACTCACTACAGACAAAAGTGGGTCAAAAGGAGGAGACACCCAAGAGGTGGAGGGTCAGGAATCAAATGCATCCAGGCAGACCAACTCATCTGCAGAAGGGGCTAGGGATTTCCAGCCAACCCTCTAAGGATTTCCAAGATGTCCAAAAAGGAGACATCCTTAAAGGGGGACCGTGGGGACCCTTCCGATTCATCCAAGTCTGTGTCTGAAGTGATGGATTCAGGGGAGTCCAGATGCTTCCTCTTACATTTTTTCTTCCAAGGGACCTCCTCCCAATGTTCGGGGGGAGGTTTCGGAAGAGGTGGGGTTGCCCAATGGGGCATCCTGGGGCATAGGTTCCCTATGCTTGGAGAGAGGAGGAGGGTCAAAGGCAGGCATAGGCACCAAGGGAGAAGGAGTCAATGGAGCCGAGGGTGGAGTGGTCTCAGGGGACAGCACGCTCTTCATCAAATTGAAGGCGCCATGGTCCTGAGCCGAAGGAGCCTCTGGCTCCGAAGAGCCTGGAGATCTCCTGCGAACCGAGAGCGATAACTCCGAGGCTGATGTGAGTGCCGAGCTCACCTGCACCGAAGCTCCGAGAGGGAGACCACTTCCCCCTCAGAGCCGACGAGAGAGCTTCAGCACCCAGATCCCTCGATGGACTGAGACATCGAGGAGATCGGAATGGGAGTCAGAACCGATAAAGAAGAAGTAACTGGAGCTGACTGTTCCACCACCACGACGTCCATGCACTCCGGCTCCGAGCTCAAGAGAGTCACATGAGGAATTGATAGAGAAGCTGGATGGGCCGAAGGAGACAGTTCCTTATGGGCTGGGCTCGATAGCAATTTGTCATGTGTCTGTGACTTGAGGAACCTATTAACCACTCTCTCCACATCATGGTTTGAAAGCCTGAAGGACCGAGAGGCATGAGAGGAGGACCGGTGACTGCCAACCACAGATTACAACAAAGGAGATTGTGGAGCAGAGCGCACTGGCTCCAAAGAGAGAGACCTGGTTCTTTTATGGGCCTGGATGGACTCCGCAGTCACTGATGGAGCTGCCGGAGACATAGCTTTGTCACAGCCAACACTGGGGACTGACAGAGCTGAAGATTTGACAGCAGATTTGGGTTGCTCCGAAATCGGAGCCATTGAGAATGGTTTGGGAGATTTGTCAGACTGTTTTTCTGGCTGAGGAACCAGAGACAAAGGATCCTAAGGGTTCTTCAAAAGGCTACACAGAATTAGCTTATTTTTTCCTCTCCTGCAGAACTCTAGAACTGAAAGCATGACAGACAGAGCATGAGTCCTGCAGGTGAGCAGCCCCTAAACAGTATACACAACTCATGTGCCCGTCCGTAACAGACATTTTTTGGCAACATGAGCTGCCCTTCTTAAAGCCGGAGGGTTTTGACTCTTTGGACATGCTGGATAACTAGAAAGACACAAACAGCAAAAATAAGGCTGTAACGGCTAGCAATACCAACAAACAAGGATATCTTTTTTTTTTTTTTTTTTTAGGAAAAAGAAGAAGAAGAAGGGGGAGAGCCTCTAAGTAAGACGGTGACTCCCCCAATAGGAGAGCCTCTAACTTAAATGACTACTCCAACAGATAGTGAGGAAAGAAGAAACAAACCCTCTAATTTAAATGGGCTCAAGGGGAAAGCAAGGCCTAAGAAAACGACGGCCAAGAACAACCAAGAAACAACAGCAGAGGAAGGTCAGACGGTTGTTAGTCTAAACGAGGACTAAGATAGACACCAACAAGGTATTTAAACTGCTAATAATCCTAATAAAGGAAGACAGCAAAATATGAAAAAACAAAATACTTAGCCTGAGCCAGTAGTCACAATCTCGATGCTGCAAGCAGCAAACGAGATCTGGGCAGCTACCGCTAGGCATGTTGGAATAGGGGTTAGCCTCGAGCCAGTATAAGCTCTCAAGCTATAGTAAAACGTCCGAGTTGGAGCCGAGGATCGGCTTCGTACCCAACCAGCAAGAATGAAGGTGAGATGGGGACAACATAACATCAATTGTTTTCCATGTCAAGAACTTTAGATCACAGGATGCTGCCAGTTCAAAGGGGGCATGAATGAAACGGGATAAGACAAAGTTCAGGTCCCATGGTGGTAAAGGGGTCATAATGGGTAGTCTATGAGACATCAGATTTGGAGCTGAATCGCTTATATGAAAATTTGATATATTTGATTGCTGTAATAAACTTATTTGGCCTCTGAGGAACAGGTTCCACTGAATCTGGAGACTCCCACATTTTTTGACTAACTAATTCAAGAGTTCGTCGAAAGGTGGAGACACCCAAGTGGTGGAAGGGAGAGACCCAAAACCCTCCAGTATACAGACTCCTCCTCAGAAGGTTGAGGGACTTCCAGCCACCTCTCTGCTTTAGGATTTCTAGGATGTCTGTGAAGGAGACATCCTCATTGAGGTCCGTATCTGAAGTGATGGACTCCTCCAGGGAGTCTAAATGCTTCCTCTTGCATAATCTCTTTCGAGGGACCTCTTTGGAAGAGTATTCTGGAGAGGTTTTGGAAGAGATGGCTTCACCCAATGGGGCATCCTGAGGCTTTGGGTCTCCACGTCTGTGTGAATGCGATGGTGCTGAGGCAGACAATGGCGCCTTTGGAGGAAGAATGCCTCTACCTGGGAGTGGAGCTGTCAGAGGTTTCAACACTCTCCGCATCACCTCAAAAGCCCCCCACCCCTGATCTTAGGATGGTCCTGGCTCCAAAGAAATGGAAGGCATTCCCAGATCCAAGGGGGTGGACAATGTAGGAGCCAGGCTCATCCGTGCCAAGGCCCCGAGAGGCAAGTTCGGATCAGACAACTGTCCAATCTGACTCCCCTCTCTGGACTCAACCGGAGAGAGTCGGCTCCCAGACCACTTGAGTTCAGATGGAACCAAGGAGGTCAGAGCTGTAGTCACTCCCAAAGATCCTGATGCAGGTCTCAAGTCCAATGGTTCCACTACAATCAGTTCCAGACACTCTGACTCCGCGGTCCTGGTTTGCATCGGAGGAGGAATCGATGGAGGGGAGGTGGTCTTGGTAGGCTCCAAAGCCCTCTGGGTTGGAGTCGACAAAAGTTTGGCCAATGCTGGTGTCCTCAAGAGTCTCCTCACCACATGATCCACATCATTATCGGTGAGGCTTCTGGATGACCAAGAGGAGGGAGTAGAAGATCTGACCTGTTGGAGCAAGGGAGATCCGAGGGTTGGGGAGACCGGTTCCAATTCCGGGGACTGGCTCCGTATTTGAAACTCCATTGACTCTGAAAATGCAGCAGAGCTGAGGAGGAAGATTTTTCAGCTCTGATGGTCTTCAGAACCAAAGAAGACTCTTTTGCCAATTTCAGTTCAGACTGTGTGGAAGATCTTTTTCCTGACTTCTCAGTTCTTGAATGTGGGCCAAAACTGGAAGAACTCTGACCCTCTTCAAGTGCTTCTGTAAAAGGAAACTTCAATAGCCTTCTTAAAATTAATTTATTTTTCCTTTCTAGCAATAATCTGCTACTGAATGCATGGCAAATGCTATAAGATTCCTGCAGATGGACTGCATCAAGACAGCAGACACAAACTGTGTGGCCATCAGTTAGAGACATTTTTTTGATTACATTTCGTACACTTCTTAAAACCTGAAGGTTTAGATTTTCTAGGATCCTCAGACATTGTGTAATCAAAGTTTGGCAACAACAAACGGAAAAAAATCATTGCTGCTGATACTAAAGACAAGAGATTTTTTTTTAAACAAACACCTAAGCAGAAAAACTTTAACTAGCAAAATGAAGCCAGTACTTAAAAACAAACCGATCTGCCTGGTAAGAGAAAGAAGAGAAAGGTGAAAAGGACGGCCCTCTAACTTAAGCAGACCAACAGAAGCTCTCTAACCGAAAATGAGCTTATCCTCTACAATTTAAACCAATATGTAAATATATATATATATATATATATATATATATATATATATATATATGTGTGTGTGTGTGTGTGTGTGTGTGTGTGTGTGTGTGTGTATATATATATATATATATATATATATATATATATATATATATATATATATATATATATATATATATATATATATATATATATATACATATACAAACACAACACCTTTCTAGGCTCTCTAACTAAATGGGACTATTTGACAGGAATAGAATGTGAAAGGGATAGGGAAGAAATAAAATGGCCTAAAGAAGAAAAAAATGACGACTAATCACAACAAACAGCACAAAACGAACACACTAATTTAGAACTAAGCTAAATACTATAAACTTTAGAAAAAATATAATTATTTCGAACTATTAGAAGTAAAAAGGTAAACTTAGCCAGAGCCAAAATGGGGAACACACGATCTTGTTAGTGGCAAACAAGATCTGAGGAGTTCTTCTAGGGCATGATGGGATAGGGATACAGCCACGAGCCAGTGGAAGACCTCGAGCTTTTGTAAACGGCCGGGTTCTGAATCCAACCAGTAAAGAATGAAGGTGAGAGAGAGGATAACATAACATTATTTATTAGGAAAAACTTAAGCACTAATTGTGATGTTGCAAAAAACCTATATGTCCAAGAGGGAACATGAGCAGGTGATACAAAAGTCAAAGATGTAAGGCTACTGTGCAGGAGTGAAAGAAGTGTGAAAAGGGGTGTCTTGACTCTAACGGCAAAGGATAGGGCCTTAAAATAGAAGAAGGACATAAGGATGAACAGAGGATATACCTACTGATAAGGGCAGAATAATGTCTATATTTCCCAAAGAACTGATATAAGAAACATTAAGATTATACTGGGCAATAAAATGGCATTTGGGTCTGAGATATTGGTAGTGGTAGGAGACTGGAATATTATTTGTAATAAGAATGATGTGTTTTGCGGGTCAAGTGTGACAAAGAGGTAGAGGGAAGGTACTTGGAGAAATATATGCCACTATTTAGGATGTCAGACATTATGCAGATGAGGGAATTAAACAAAGAATTTATGTATTTCTCTAGTAGATATCATAACTGGGCAAGAATAGACAGATGTTATTTCTTCAAAAATATTTGGACTTAGTACAATCTGTGAGAACATACTCCATCATTGTGTCAGACCATGTGACCTTACATGTTATAATTAAGGGTAGGAAAGAGAGAGAGGAGGATAAAAATTGGCATTTCCTGTCACAGTTTCTCAAAAGGTTAACTTCAGTGACTAGTTGGATCAGAAACTACACAAGATACTGGATAAATTTGTGACACCTCACCACTGTTCACCAATATGTGATGTGGATATCCCACTAGGCCAGTAATCAAGGAGCCTCAATCCTTACCACTGGCACCTGTGGGGGGACATTCGCTGTGAGGATAACGAGTTCATACACAGTATTTCCAAATGCAGCTCTCTGCATCAAGTTAAATTTCCCTTAACAGTGTAAAGAGACCACAGGCAGTCCAGGGCTGGTTCCTCTCTGTTTCTCCAGATCCCCAATAAGACTCCCCACTGGTACAGCTATAGAGTTGAGTCCTTAGCCAGGGTTCCAAGACAAGTCCTCCAACACTCTCTCTGTCCAACCAGTGCTTTGTGTCCCTGCCCAAGTAGCTGGCACACATTCTTTGAGGCTTGATTTACACGCACACACACACACACACACACCTGGGAAGGGCTGGTACAGGTTTACTAGCTATGTCCCCTTTTGCCCACAGTATACGGTAGTTACCACTGCCACCAGAACCATTTGACAGCTACTTTAAGGCCCTTAACAAAGATCATCCAATCTTATTTTGTAATATTAATATTAATACAAATGGTAATTTGACCAAGAGCAAGGCTGTTAGGAGTGGCCCACACTGTATCACCAAATAAATATGCAAGCACTCTCAAAACTTAAATATCTCTACAAAGATCAGCCACAATGAAAGGTTTAAATATATTTAATAATAAATAATTAAAGAACAAGAAAATACTAAGTATATATTCACAGTGACATCAGAGTTCAGAATCACAGGAAATATTTAAAACAACATTCAGTCTCAAACAAAGAAAAATAATATCTAAACTGAGCTTTGCTATATTCCTGACTGAATCTAAGAGAATTATACTATACCCTAATAACTCACTAACAGAGCAATGCAGATGATGTGGTGAGTGGTTCTTATTGTCAGGTCCAAGACAGAATACAGAATGCTCTGTCTCTCTAAGAGACTTCTTAAAATAATATCTAAAATATTACTGCTGGGATAGCTGCAGAATGACATAATTTCTGGTCATGTGATTTTTAGTTCTCATGCAAACCCCCATTGCTGGCAGCTGGCAGGACTTAGTACTTAACTGTAAAATTACACATACAAGGGCTTTTATGAAGTGATTTAATTTCAGGTATTTTTCTAAAGTTTGCTGAGGTTAACCTCCTGTATTCCAGTTTCCATTGTTAAATATACATTTAAACAGTTACAATAGTGCATGTACATTTCTGCTCTCTCCAGAAGAGCACACTGTGGATGCTTTTTAAACACAAGCACTTTACAGATACCTTTTCAACACAAATATCTGCACAAAGCAGTTTGATATACACATGACGTATACTTGTAATACATTTGTAACACAAGCATCTTATATAAATGAGTTTGATATTCACAAATGACATATAATTATTTACAAAACTCCAGCTAGCTCTGCTAGCAGTACCTCCTTTTGTCACAAAATTGATCATTTAAAATAGAACGGCAGTAGATGCTTGGGAGAGAAGTAAGCAACAGATTAAACAGATAGTGTCACAGAAAGCTAAGGAAATGGGGGCTGTGGCTTGATCTACCTATTTGGAAACATTACTGAATATAAAAGCATTGCAGGACAACCCCAGGGTAAAAGACAGGAGGAACTCTGAAGAGCAATTAAAAGAGGCAAAGAAGACAGTGACTTACTATTTAGACAACTGTAATCCATATGGGATGAAAGCTCTAAAACACTTTTTGGCTCAGAGGTTAAGACAACAAAAAGTAGAGGGGATGATACCAAAAATGAGAAATCAGAAAACTGGAAAGCTAAAAACAGATAACTTGGCCGTTATACATAGCTCGCGCCAGCCAAAAACTCTGGAGCTAAGGCTCCACCCACAATACCCCTCTTCCCATTACCTCAGATTGAGTTTGCAGAGAAGTAGGGAAAATACTGAAGTCCTGTCTAAGGAATAATGCTGTAGCATCCCAGGACTAGGTCCGATCCTCCAAAAGTCTCTTGGAGGGGGAAGGTGGGTGGGATATCAAGAATGAATGTAGATCGACAGCACAGATGGAACTTTATGGTAAGGACATAACTTCTTTATCGGATGTTGTCAATCTTCATTCATTCTTGACAGATGGGAAAGTGTCCCCAGCTACTTTAGGTCCAGGGCGGCCCTAAGGAAGGATATTCCTGAGTACCATAGAGCCAAAGGATGCTCTTCCCTTGGAGACCATATCTAATGTGTAATGAGGGATAAAGGTATGAGGAGTAGCCCATGTTGCAGATGCACATATTTTTTTCATGAAGGCCTTGGAATGAAAGACAGCTGAAGTGGAAACAGATCTAGTGGAATGCGGACTAACCGGAACAGGTAGTTTGAGATAATTCCAATTGTAGACAAAGGTAACACAAGCTCTAAGCCATCTTGATAAGGTAACTTTTGATACCAGTTTACCCAATATGGGACCTGAAAAGGATGTGAATAACTGGTCGGATTTTCTAGAAGATTTTGTTCTGTCCAGGTAAAAATGTAATTGTCTATGGACGTCCAGCAGGTGCAAGCAGTATTTCCTTTGTTTGAAAAATTTTGAAAGAAGACTGGCAAGTCTATGGACTGGTTAATATTAGATTCTGACACCACTTTAGGGAGGAAGGATGGGTTGGTTCTTAACGACACCCTCTCCTTTTGAAAAATGATGTAAGGATGCTTTAAACATAAAGCTTGCAATTCAGAAATTCTCCTGGCCGGCATGACAGCCACCAGAAAAAGAAGTTATGTCTTATCATAACGTTCCATCTGTATTGTTGATCCTCATTCAGTCATTACGCATGGGTATCAGTTCCAACCTCGGAACCGAGCCGGCCATTTTCCAAGCTCGCGTTAGCTTCAAACTCTCGAGCTAAACTCTTAACCATAAACCCCTCTCCCTGTTACCTCAGATTGAGTTTGCAAGTCAAAATAAGGTAGAGGCTACCTCTGGTCAAATAACCTAGAGAACCAGATGGTGAGATCCACTAGAAGCCAGAGGAGGGGGAAGGAGGGAGGGTCGTATTGTCTGAACGAGGAACAATACAGATGGAACATTATGGTAAGACATAACTTCTTTATCTAATATTGTTAATCCTCGTTCATTCCTTATGCATGGGACAGAGTCCTCAGCTACCTCTATTCCTGGGAGGCTCTCATAGAAGGACATTCCTGAGCACCATAGAACCGAAAGATGCTCTTCCCCTGGAGGCCAAATCCAATTTGTAATGATTGATGAAGGTATGAGGCATAGCCCAAGTTGCAGCTGCACAGATGTCATGTAAGGAAGCTCTGGCATGGAAGGCAGCAGAAGCTGGCACCGACCTTGTTGAATGAGCTTTCATGGTAGTAGGCAACGAGATATTACGTTGTGTATAAATGAAGGTCACACAGTCCTTCAACCATCTAGCTAATGTGACCTTAGCAACAGCAAATCCAATCTAGGTCCAGAAAAGGCCAAAAATAACTGGTCAGATTTATGAAAGGACCTAGTCCTGTTTAAGTAAAAATGGATTTACCTGTGGATATCTAGGGTATGTAGGCAATACTCTCCTCTGTTTGAATGACTGGGAAAGAAAACTGGCAATTCAATGATTTGATTAATGGACATTTCAGAGATCACTTTTGGCAGAAATGATGGATTAGTTCTCAGAGACACTCTATCTCTATGAAAAATCTAGTATGGACTCTTGATATATAAAGCCTGAAGCTCAGAAATACATCTGGCAGAAGTAATGGTGACCAAAAACAAGGTTTTCCATGACAAATATTTGAGGTCGCAAGAAGAAGCTGGTTCAAAGGGTGGCATTGTCAGAGCTTGTAGAAATAATGATAAATCCCATGGTGGAATAGGTTCTCTAAAAGGTGGCTTCAGATGATTCATACCTTTAATGAAGGTCTTGCACAATTTGTGGGACATAAGAGAGGAATCTTGGACACCCTCATGGAAATTAGAAATTGCAGCCAAATGAACTCTAATGGTAGACGCTGATAGACCCGATTGGAAAAGGTCGGCCAGATAGTCTAGTATTATCAACACTGGTGCTGAGAAGGGATCTACTTGTTTATCTTTCAGCCAACAGATAAGTAATTCTAGTGGAAGACTTACGAGATGCAATGAGAATGTCACATACTGGTAAAGAAAGATCATTCTGCCTGGCAATCAAGGGAATTGGAGTAGCCAAGCTGTGAGCTTCAGGCTGTTCAAGCTGGGATGAATCAGGTTCTGTGGATGTCAGATCAACTCCGGGGTTGGATGGAGAATCCATGGTCGATCTAGTAGGTGAGGCCAAAGGAAGGGGAACCAAATCTGACAAGGCCAATATGGTGCTA